>NC_000083.6:71281987-71436987 GCF_000001635.26 Mus musculus | reverse complement strand
CTGTCTTCTAACTAACAAGATTTTCTCATGCAATTTGAAGGACTATAGTTGCATTTCTCTGAGGCCACTTCAGTGTGCCCTTACAGAAATTGATGTTAAAGTAGGTAAAGTTGTTCCTGGTGTGTAGAGATGAAAATGTTCCACTTAACTTCTTGCTGTAGAGCTAAAGGATGAAGACGACGATGATGACTGTTTCATATCCGAGAAAGCAGCTCGAGGGAAGAGGCCGATCTTTGAGTGTTTTTGGAATGGACGGTTAATACCATATACATCAGTAGGAGAGTAAGTTTTCATTGTGGTGGGTTACATCTTTTTGACCTACTCTCTTTTTTAATTGAAAATAGATTTTTTTCTGTACATTGCTCAGTACACCATTCCCCTTCCCCAACCCCTTCCAGACCCTTCCTACCCCCTTGAATCCATACCTTTTCTTACCCTCTCTCATTCCAAAACAAACAGGCTCCTAAAAGAAAGAAAGAAGAAAATGAGGTAAAATAGAAACAAAGAAACCTGAACAGGAAAAAAAAAGGAGTAGGAAAACAGAGAAGGAATGAAAACACACAGGTGCAGAGACACAGACATTCACAAACAGAGACACATAGACCTCTTAAAGGCAAAAAGCCAGGAAAGACCCAGAAGGCCCAGAAACAAAGAAATCCAACAATAACAACAAAAACATCTCAAAAAAATGAATTCCTCCTGTGTTGCCTGTCTACTACTGGGCAAGGAACCTTCTTTAAGTGCAGTGTCTTTATCTAGTGATAACTTCATTGGAGAAATCTAATTTTTCCTTTATAAGTGGTTATCAATTAGAGATAGCTTCTGGGTTAGGGATGGGCCTCATGTCCACTTCCCCTCTCATCTCTGGAACCCCATCAGGCTTTCACCCATGCAGGCTCCATACATGCTGCCTCAGTCTCTGAGTTCTTGTCTGTCAATCCTGCTGTGTCTAGAAGGCTTGGTCACTATCTTACAATCTTTCTACCTTCTCTTCTGAGCTCTGAAGTAAAGGATATGATGATTTCATTTAGATTTCTCTTATAAATGCGTATATTCTAAGGTGATTTTACTGAAACAAGTTTCCATAAGATCCTTTAAATGGCTCTTAGCCTTAGTTGTCTCTCCCTGTATTTCCTCCATTAACCTCCTCTTCCTTCTTTCTTTCCATTTAATCTTCCTGTTCTCAGTCCCTGTCTTAGTTAGGGTTTTGCTGCTGTGAACAGACACCATGACCAAGGCAAGTCTTATAAAAAACAACATTTAATTGGGGCTGGCTTACAGTCCATTATCATCAAGGTGGGAGCATGGCAGCATCCAGGCAGGCATGGCACAGGCAGAGCTGAGAGTTCTACATCTTCATCCAAAGGCTGCTAGTGGAAGACCGACTTCCAGGCAACTAGCGTGAGGGTCTTAAGCCCACACCCACAGTGACACACCTACTCCAACCAGGTCACACCTATTCCAACAAGGCCACACCTCCAAATAGTCCCACTCCCCGGTCCAAGAATATACAAACCATCACAGTCCCCCACCCTTATCCATCCATAACTGTCTATTTCTCCTTCCTAGGGAAACACTTCACCACCCCCCACCCCAGTCACTTAATCTATACCTAACCTCCATGGTTATACAGATTGTAGCTGGGTTATTTAAGACTTAATAGCTAACACATAAAAGAATACATACCATTTTCTTTTTGGCTCTGGGTTTCCTAACCCAGCATGATTCTTTTTCTAGATCTATTCATCTTCAAATTTCATTATTTCCTTCCTCCTGTTCATTCTCTCTGTCTCTGTCTCCCTGTCTCTCTGTGTTTCTCTGTCTCCTGTTGAATAATAATCCATTCTGTAACATTCCATCTGTTGACAGACATCTAGGCTGTTTCCAGTTTCTGGCTGTTGTGAATAGAACAGCAGTGAACATGGCTGAGCAAGTGTGTCTGTAGTAGGATGTAGAGTCCTTAGGGCAAAGGCCCAAGAGTGATATAGGTGTGGCTTGAGGTAGATTGATTCCCGGGTTCCCGAGGACCAGCCACGCTGATTTTCATAGTGGCTGTACAAATTTGTGTTCCTTCCAGCAATGGATGAGCTCATTTGTATTCCTTGCCGGCATGAGCTGTCATTCATTTTATTGATTTTAGTTCTTTATATATCTTAGATATTATCTCCTCTATTGGATGCATAGTTAGTAAAAATCTTTTCTTATTCTGTAGGGTGCCACTTTGCCCAAATGTCTTTTGTCATGCAGATACTTTTGAATTTCATGAGGTTCTGTTTATTAATTGTTGTTCTTAGTACCTGTGTTAATGCTCTTCTGTTCAGAAAGTCTTTCCTCTGCCAGTGAGTTCAAGACTATCCCCTACTTTCTCTCCTGCCATATTCAAGGTACTTGTTAAGTTGAGGTCTTTAATCCTTAGGAGTTGAGTTTTGTGCAGGGTGGTAAGTATGGATCTATTTGGACTCTTTGAATCACAAATATCCAGTTTAACTACCATCGTTTATTGAAGATGCTGTCTTTTTTCTAGTGTGTTTTTTTGATTTCTTTTGTCAAAACTCAGGTTCCCCTATGTGTGTGAATTGATATTTGGTTTAGTTTATCAACATGTCTGCGTTTATGTCAATACAATGTTGCTTTTTTATTTCTATACTCTAGTACAAGTTTAAATGAGGGATGGTGATACTTCTAGCAGTTCTTTTATTATCCAGGATTGTTTTAAGCTATGCTGGGACTTTTATGTTTCTATATGAAGCTGAAAATTGTTCTTTTAAAATCTGTGAAAAATTGTGTTGGAATTTTGATGGGGATTGCATTGAAGCTGTAGATTGCTTATGTAGGATGGCCATTTTTTGTTTTTTGGTTTTTTTTTTTTAATTATCTTTCCATCCCCTGTTATCTTTGCCAGGTTCTTAAGTGTCTTCAATTATTTTTTTAAAATTTTTATCATACAAGTATTTCACTTGCCTGATTAGAAATACCCCCAAATCAATTAAATATTGTTTGAGGCTATTTTGAAAGGTGGTGTTACCTCTAGCAGTTCTTTCTTAGTCCCTTTGTGATTTGTATATAGGAGGGCTACTGTTTTTTGTTGTTGTTGTTGTTGTTGTTGTTTTAATTAGTTTTGTACCAGCTATGTTGATGAAAGTATTTATCAGCTCTATGAGTTCCCCTGTGGAATTTTTCAAATCACTAACAAGGTACTATCACATCATCTGCAGATACAGATATGATGACTCTATCCTCTTCAATTTATATCCCATTGATCTCCTTGAGTTGTCTTACTGTTGTAGCTAAGATTCAAGTACTATAGTGAATAAGTAGAGCAAAGTGGACAACCTTAACCTTGTCTTGTACCTGATTTTAGCAGAATTGCTTTGAGTTTCTCTTCATTTAAATTGATGTTGACTATGGGTTTGCTATAAACTGCTTTTATTATATTTAAGTATTTTGTTGAATCTCTAATCTCTCCACTTTTTATCAAGAAGGTATATTGGATTTTGTCATAAACTTTTTTTGACATTTAATGAGATGATAATGTGGGTTTTTTTTTTCTGTTCAGTTTATTTATAAGTTAGATTACATTTACTGATTTTCATATGTTAAACCATCCGTGCATCTCTGGGATGAAGCCTCTTTTTGATATAGTCTTGGATTTAGTTTGCAAGTATTTTGTTGAGTATTTTGCATCTATGTTTACAAAGGGAATTTGGTCTGTAATTTATGTTCAGTATGTCCTTTGGGTGTGAGGGTAACTGGCCTCATTAAATGAATCTGATATGCTCCTCCTGTTTCTATTTTGTGGACTACTGTTAGGAGTATTGGCATTGACTCTTCTTTGAAAGTCTGGTAGAATTCTGTTCTAAAACCATCTGCCTTAGAATTGGTTGATTGGGAGACTTTTAATGACTTCTTCTGTTTCTCTAGGGTTTATAGATCTATTTAAATTGCTTATCTGGTAAATGGTCCCTATCGAGAAAATTACCCTTTTCTTTTAGATTTTCCAGTTTTATGGAATGTGGAGTTTGGATATGTCCTTATTCTCTCTGGATTTCCTGGATGGTCTATTGTTTTGTCCCCCCCTTTCTAATTTTGTTAATTTGGAAATTCTTTTTGTCTTTTAATTAATTTAGATAAGGGTTTGTTAATCTTACTGATTTTCTCAGAAAATCAACTGTTTTATCGAATCTTCTTATTTTTGTTTCTGTTTTATTGATTTCAGCCTTGATTTTTATATTTCTTAAATATGAAATTATGCTGTCTAATCCTTTCGGGTATGATTTCTTCTTTTTGTTCTACAGATTTCTGGAATGCTGTTAAGTTAGTAGTATGAGATCTCTAATTTATTTTTTTAAAGATTGTCACTTAATGCTATATCTTGCCTCTTAGAATCACCTTTATTATATCTCAAAAGCCTGGGTAAATTGTGTTTTCATTTCTTTCAATTGTAAAACTTTTAAAATTTCCGTTTTGACTCATTTTTCATTCAATAATGAGTTGTTCAGTTGCCATGAGTTTTTAAACTTTGTGTTGTTTCTATTGTTACTGATATCTAGCTTTAAGTCAGTGGCGGTCTTATAGGAGAGCTGATTTTGCATTAGTTTTCTTGTATCTTTTGAGATTTGCTTTATGTCCAGGTGTGTGGTCAATTTTGGAGAATGTTCCATGGGGGGAAGGCAGAGAAGAAGATATATATATATATTTTTGTTGTTGTTGTTGTTTCGGTGAAAAACAATGTTCTGTAAATATCTAGTAGGTTGATTTGGTTTATGCCATCAATTAGCTTCAGCATTTCTCTGTTTAATTTTTGTCTGGATGATCTGTCTCCTGGTGGAGTTGGGTATTGAAGTCTCCCACTATCACTATGTAAGGTTCAGAATGTAGCTGTAGTAATGTTTTGTTTTATTGATTTTGGAAGCCATCGAGGTTAGTGCATAGATGTTAAGAATTGAGATGTCCCGTTGGTAAATTTTTCCTTTGAGTATGTAGTGTCCTTCTCTATCTCATCTGGTTAGTTTTGGTTTGAAGTCTATTTTTGTCAGATATTACTATGGTTTCATCAGCTTGTTTTTTAGGTTCATTTGCTTGGAGTATCTTTTTCCTTCATTTTACCCTGAGTTGATGTCTGTCCTTGATGTTAAGGTGTGTTTCTTCAATGGAGCAGAAGGATGGATCCTGTTCACATCCATCCTTTGAGTCTGTGTTTTAGTTTCCCTATACTGGGAAATTGAGACCATTGATGTTGAGAGATCAGTGAACAGCGTTTGTTACTTTTTCTTATGTTGTTGTTATGTGTGGGATCCCCTCTCTTTTGGTTTGCTGGTTAGGGATGTTTTATTCCTTGTGTTTTCTTGGGTGTAGAAGTTTTTCAGGTTGAAGGATTTTGTTTGTTTGTTTGTTTGTTTTTGTTTGTTTGGTGCCTTCTATAGAGCTGGATTTGCCAATAGATACTGATTAAATTTGCTTTTATAGTACAATGTTTTTCTTTCTCCATTTATTGTAATTGAAAGTTTTGCTGGGTATAGTAGTCTGGGTTGGCATCTATCAACCTAATCTTTTTACTGACCAATAATGTTGTTTTGTTCCAGCTTTGACTGGTGTGCTCCTCCTAAGAAGAGAGGGCTTGTCCCAATTGAGTGCTTTAATAGAATATCTGGTGCATTATTCACTAATGACAAATTTCAGGTCAGCACAAATAAACTGACATTTATGGATCTTGAGCTGAAATTGAAAGATAAGAACACCCTCTTTACAAGAATCTTAAATGGACAGGTATGCTTTTTAAGTGTCAAGCTTAGAATATTTGACAATGATTTCTCTTTAAATAAGACCAGATGTATATGCAAGGTTGGTTTGTACTAATACTTTATATATTTTAGATTCATTTAGTCAAAAGACTACTATGTTTAAGTAATCTATGTTTGCTGGAATAAACGTTTCAATATTGTGTGTGTGTATGTGTGCATATGTTTGTGTGTGAAATCATACGCCCACCAAGGCCAAAGGAGAGCATCAGGATTTACAAGCAGTGACCCACCCAAAGAGCAGCAAGTGAATTTAACAGCTGAGTAATTTCTCTTAATAAACTTGTTTAATCGTATTTGAATATTATATAATATATATGTATGATATTACATACTACCCCGTCAGTATGTGTAACTATTATGCTTTTGTATATCAGTTAATTTTTTTTTTGTAAGAGTGGTGGTTTAACTTTTTTTCTTGAGTTTTTAACTATTCATATTACTAAAAAATTTTTAAGTTGGCTAAACTATGGGTAAAATTTACCCACCTTTATTAGATATTCTCTGGCCCCCCCCCCCCCCCATAGTCTTATATAGGCAGGCTTGCCTCAAACCTTTTATAGCCTAGTCTGGCCTTGAACTCCTGGTCCTCCTGCCCCTACCCCCTAAGTGCTAGAATTACAGGCATGTGCCACACGTGCCCAGCTTTATTAGATCTTAAATTGGAACTTCGGTGTCATCTAGCATCTCCATTTAATAGAAATATATTTAATTGTGTTTCATGGGATCTGAACAGGAACTACTCTTTAAGGGTTTAATTAATTGCTGGAGTCAGTTACCTCCTTTCACCATGTGAGTTCTAAAGATGAGACTCAGGCTTCCAGGCTTGGTGGCAAGTGTCTTTACGGAGTGAGTCACCTCACTACCCACTAACTGCAATTTTCATCTTGTTTTGTGAGTTACCAGTGTGTGTGTGTGTGTGTGTGTGTGTGTGTGTGTGTGTGTGCGTGCGTGCGTGTGTGCGCGAGTGTGCGTGTGTGCTTGTAGGTATAATTATGGACTGTTTTTAGCTTAAAGGTGATTGGAGATTGATCAGTATTAAAGTCCATGCACTGGTAATGAAACAAAACCACAACAATTCCATTGTGAAGAAAGTTTTAAAAGTTTAATAAGACTAATTATATACTTTCTACCTATATACCTCAGAAACTTTTACTCTGTGCTACTCTTTCAAAAGTTTAATGCTTAGCTGCTAAAAGATAGGTAATTACCAACCTTAAATTATCAGTCATGTACATTATATAACAAAGTTTTTATACTCCTTCATTCTTATTAAGTTAAGTCATTTTAAATTTTGCTCCATTTTTTGTATAAAAGAAATCTGTATTAATAAAAAATATAAAAGGAAAACATGCCTTAATTTTATGAAATCTCCTAAGTTTGTATAAGAAAATACATGGCAAGGTAGTTTAATTTTTACCTAGGTTTTCTCATGTATGATATATGGAAGGAAAATAAGATGAATGATAAACCTGTACAACTCTATGTGTCTATTAATATCTGTATTTCATAGAATATTTTAAATTTTTACAGGAGCAGAGAATGAAAATTGACAGAGAATTTGCTTTATGGCTGAAGGATTGTCATGAAAAGCATGACAAACAAATAAAATTCACGCTTTTTAAAGGAATAATTACCCGTCCAGATCTTCCCACTAAAAAGCAAGGCCCCTGGGCAACATTTTCAGCAATAGAATGGGATGGGAAAATATACAAAGCAGGCCAACTGGTAGGTTCACTGCATCCAAACTAAGTTCTTAGTATTGCCTGGTATTATAAGTATATTGGAGTTTATTAACTACAAAAATGCTTATGTAAGTTTCAGTGGAACCAATAAAGAATGAAAAAAAGCAATTTTAATATATAATTTCTATGTCTTTTTAAATATTCTATTTGCCAAAGGCTCCATTAGCAAAGTATTATTTCTTCCCATAACATTAATCTTACACACTTGGAGTGAAAGCATTTTTTAACGTGTTATAATTCATTTTTGTTGCTCTTAAATGCATTGTGAACATAGAGACAGAGATGTGCTTGCATCTTTGGAATAGTCTAACCTACAAATGGAAGTCATGTAAGCATAGATAATATGAAGATGATCTGAATGAAAAGAAGATGTTAGGAAAGGAGAGAGTTTTCTGACACTGGATGATATTCGGACTTGAAAGAAGAGAGCAAATCATAAAATTCTTTGGGTAAAAAAATAGCATTTGAGTTAACCTCAAAAGAGGAAGGAGTTTGGATATACTCAATAGTTGCAAAGGTAGAAAGACACCCACTCCCTCCATTCCTGTGGGGTGCCAGCATAGAGTTAAGTCCTAGACGAAGCAAGGATGGAGGGAGCAGGTGACAAAGATGGAAAGGCTGTCTAATGGGGTGGGAGGAAACTAGAACTCACAGTATCCATGCAGCCAAGGGAAGAGTTGCCAGGAGAAGGGAGTAATACATTTTCAACTTCTTCATGAACTTGAGTAAATGTCTTTTAGATAACCAGTTCTGAAAAATATAAACCATTAAGTTGGGGAGTTTGTCCTGCTACCTAATGTATAAATGAATCAAAATAGCTTATAGTGATTTCTGATTTGTTTTAAATTTCTGAATGAGACTACTGATACTACTTTTTCAAGGGAAGAGATTCCGATTTTGAGTTTTGAGACAGTGTCACTGTGTGGCTTTAGGCTGGCCTGTAACTGAGCAACTAGTGTTCACTTCTCAAGTGTCAGGATTATAAGCAGGAAGCTCCTGTCGGCACAGATTTGCTTGGAGTGAGTGCTAAGCCTCCCTGTTTATTCATGTGCTTCATTGGGTTTTGTAGGGATTGTTAATAAGAGTATTCTTCACATGCATGTGAGTTATATGAAGTAGTTATTATTAGACTGATTTGCTTTCTAATGCTAACTATTAGGTCAAGACAATCAAGACACTTCCTCTCTGTTATGGAAGCATTGTTAGATTTTTCCTTCATGGTGATCATGATGGAGAAGTGTATGCGACGGGAGGTGAAGTTCAGATTGCCATGGTAAGAAAGCAAATGACTATATATATGAAAGTCTCATGGAGTCACTCTTATGTAATAGTGGAGGAAAGATAATGACATTTTAAAATTCACTTGCATTTTGGAAGTGATTGCCGTCAGCATAATTTTCTGTTCCATATTTAATGTCTGTAGTAATCTATATTACTTTATATGTCCATAGCATAGTACTTTTGTAAAAGGCAAATTTCTGTTAGGTTCACAGACAAATAATACCTGGACAGAATTCTATTTCAAGATTAAAAAACATTTTTATTTCCTTACACTGTTTCTTCTTATTTGAAATTTGTTAGGATTATATAGGTCGAATAAAAAGTGGGAATAGTCACTAGAGGTAGAGAAGAAGGCAGTCTCCAAGAGTTGTTTGTTCTCTGACCTCCACACATGTCTACGTACTCATTCTGTGTGTGCACAGAGGAATATGGTTTTAAAGTTAGATTTTTAAAAGTAAAGATAAACAGTTAAATATTTAAGAATAGTTAACTCTCATTTGCATACTTATTAGGATGAAATTGATGAGGAAATAATTAGATTATTTAGTAACTAAGGCACCTAGCTTTGTAACTAAGTTTAAATTGTCTTATTTGCAATGTTGGTGTAAATTTTTATTCAGGAACCCCAGGCACTGTATGATGAAATAAAAACTGTGCCCATTGCAAAGCTGGATAGGACAGTAGCCGAGAAAACAATTAGGAAATATGTAGAAGATGAAATGGCAAGGTAAGTTAAATTTCAAGATACAAGTCTAAACAATATAAGAATTGGGCTAGGCACTGTAGCATATACGGGAGTCAGAGGCAGGCCAGTCTCTACAGTTCCAGGCCAGCCTGGGCTATGTAGCCAGTTCCAAGCCAACCAGTTTTACTTAGTGATACCCTGTCTCAAAAAAAAAAAAAAAATCATTTTAATCCAAGGTTGTAGTGCTATTCAGTATTTTTGTATGTGCCATGTTCCCTGAGGTAAACTCTTTGATGTTAAATATTGAGAGTTATAGTTAGACAGGAACCTAGATTTGTAGGAAAAGATGAAATCTTATCTAAAGTGTCACATCTATTTATACCTTGACAAAGGCATTTAGAATAGTTTTGTGTAGCTTAAGCTAGAGGAAACTAGCACTTTCTAAGAAGTAAAGAACAGTGAAAAAGTAGTAGCTAGTAAGATAGTAGCATATGGTCCCCCAGAAGTCTGGGGTGGGACATTGGGGGCCAGCCTGAGCTATATAGTAAGTTCCAGGACAGCATGTGTTAATGTGGAGAGGTGGTAGAGAGGGCCCTGCTACCATCACTTTAAGATCAAACAAACAAACAAACAAACAAAAAAACAAAAAAGGAAAGAAAATTAAATAACTTAAATTTCTATTTTTGAATTAAGGTAATAATGCTATTTAATTTCTGAATAGAGTATTTTATTTTGTCTTTAAAAGGTATTTTACATTATAAATCAAGAAAGACATCTATCTAAGTGTTAATATCAAGATATATTTTTATTTTGGCTTTTTATTAGGCAAAGTAAGAGTAGGCCTAACTTTTCAAAAATGTATCAGTAGTACCTGATATTCTGGTGATTTGCATAATTTTAGTTAGTGCTGTCAATAACTGAATTCAGAAAGCATTAATATGCTCATTTTATAATAGGCTCCCTGATAGATTGTCTGTAACTTGGCCTGAAGGAGATGAATTATTGCCAAATGAAGTTAGGCCTGCTGGAACACCAATCGGTACGTTGTTTTCTAATATCCCTTCCCATTGGTTTTTTGTTTTTTTGTTTTTTTTTTAGTTGTCTACTTCTAACATATAGAAAACTGTAAAATATTAAAATGCAGCACGAAGAGCTTCCAGATTCTGAGTGGGTAATTAAGACAGCCTTTCTTGTCATTTTGGGCTTACAGGTGCATTAAGAATTGAAATTCTAAACAAAAAGGGGGAAGCAATGCAGAAACTCCCAGGGACAAGTCATGGAGGGTCAAAGAAGCTGCTGGTGGAACTTAAAGTCATACTGCACAGTAAGTATGAGAGTAACATGGGCCTTCGTAAATATGTAAGAAAAAAATCGAATGGCTTTAATTTTTCATGTCTTTAATATGGTTAATACAGAGAATTTGGTTAAAGTTACAAAATAGAAATTAAGATGTGTTCTTCCAAAAAGCCAGGTGGGACATCCCAGCTGAGGAATGACTAAGTGCCCAAAACTCAAGGAATAAGGAATTTTTTTATGGCTTGAAAAAAGAAATCTAATCTGGAAATCCCTATGAGTGTTTCTAGGAATTTGGAGTACATTTCCAGGAGTTGGGAAAGGAGAAGTGATTTGATCAAACCTAGGATTTTTTAGAACCAGGCTGTTCAGGCACCACTTGTACCTTCCTGCCAGCACAAGTCAAACAGCCTCGGAGGGGAGAGCAATGATTAAAGATAGAAAAGACAGAAAGGAGAAATGAGACAGGTATGGGAGGGTTGTAGGTCAATACCATGCCAGCAGTGAGTATTTTTCTTAGCTGTTTTATACTACACAATACCATGGAAAGCAAAGCCACAAACCAACAGAACCAATTGCTGAAATATACACCTCAGACATCTGTTCTTATCCAAAAGCTTCCAACACCTTCACTTTTTCAGAGTGCACCACTTCCAGGGGTGTTTTCACTGTGTCGTGCCTCCTCCCTACCCTCCAGTAAAGCTCCATGTTGGGCACCACCTGCCAGTCAGCCAACCGGGAAAACCACAACGTGGGGAGTGAGGATTGGAAAGAGTCAAAGAGATTAGAGTTCAGGAGAGCTAACAATACTTCACACCAAGTACATTCTCTCAGTGTCCTTTAAAGGCAAGCAACACAAAGCATGACCAGTTCTAGGAAGTTAAACCATAACCACAAATGCTTACATGGCAAGTTTATGGTACACAGTATCTATGTTTGACCAAGGCCATTTTCTTCAGGCATAGACAGTATCTCAAGAACATATGCATAAGCAGAGGAACTTGGAGAATGTAATGCATGTCTTAACTAAAAGACAGATGTCAGCAGACTCATTCATGATTAATCTCAAGCAAGAAGTCAGCCAAAGTTAACCCCATATGTGCTCCCTACAGAGGTGGTTGTATAACCCACAGGAGCCCCTGCAGCTCATGGGTTAATGGTCCCCCACAGGGCACAGCCACCTGCGGAGGCAGGATGCCAGGGAGTTTGACTGTACTTACCTTATGATGTAGCAGGCCATAGGGAAGCCATGGGGACAATGCTCTTGGGGTGGGGGAGCACAGTCTGAGGCTCAGGATAGCTGGAGTTGGCTCAAGGGTCCCCAGGCCTGCGATGAGGCCGGACTCATCTAGTTTTCAGGCTCTTGGACACCCCAGTGCCGTTGGATGCTGTGGAAGAGCTGAGAATGGAGTTGGGGCCCAAGTGGGGCCCATGGGCTGGATCTAGCCTGGGGCCAAGGAGGAAAAGAAGCGAGCACTATGGCTGGTCCCTGGGGGTAGAGTCCTTGGCTTGTCATTGGGCAGCTGGCCTGAGTTTGGTTTGGGTTTGACTGGGAGCACAGAGAGGCCTTCTATGGGAGATTAGACAGAGGCTCTGTAGGCAAAGGCCTCCATCGCTCCCCATGAGAAAGAGGTAATCCATGGTTTGAAGGCACTTATTGTCATGGTGGAAAGTGGATGAATAAAACCATAGCCCACTTCTCAGGGCGGGCCTGAAGTTAAATACCTTTTGCAGAGAGGAGCATCTGGTTAGGAGAGTTTATTGGCTAAGTCCTCCAGGCCTTTAGGTACCTCATTAAAGTGGAGATCTGTCTTGAGTCTACCACAGGTCACATTCTCTACCTGTGGAGGGGCTTGGGGCATTGCCCTTATTTGACTGATGGTCACAAATCTATGGAGGACTGTGGGGGGCTGTAGCTACATGACAGGAGCTGGGTGCCCAGGAACAGGGCCTTCCATCCCTTGAGGGTCACCAGGGTTTCTAGCCCTTGCTCAACCAGGAACTAGACTGCTTTTCACGGTCCTACAGGTATTTGCCCTGCAGAGCAGAGCTAACTCTGCTGTTAGTAAATGGCTGGCTAACTACATAGCACAGTGTTGTATGGTTTTTACCCAACTGTCAGGTTAAATTTGTCATCTACTTTCACATCTGTTTATTTAACCAACTAAGGGTAAGAAGGATGTGTAGGTGTGTGTGTGTGTGTGTGTGTGTATGTATGTATGTATGTCTGTGTCTGTGTCCATAGTGCCTCGAGACAGGACTCTCACTGGAAATGTTTACTTGACATTTCAGCCAGCCCTTGGGATTCCCCTGTCTTTGCATGTGTCCTTTGCTTTTGACATGGTGCTCATGATTCAATCTCAGTCCTGATACTTGTAAAGCAAGTATTGGTACCCACTAGGCTGTCTATACTTATGCAGGATAAAAAGATTTGGAAGGAAAGTTGCATCTGTACTGAACATCCTATCTCCCACTCATCATTGTTTTAAAAAATAGAGTATAAAGTATTTATGCACTAGTTATGTTGTATGAGGATTGCAGGTAGTCTAAGAATGACTTAAAGTATATGGACAAACCCTCTATGCTTGTTTATTCTGTCATTCTCAGCACTTGGGAAGCTGAGGCAGAAGAATTACTGCAAGTTTGAGGCCACCATGGCCAATGTAGTGAGTTCCAGATTAGACTTGGCTACATTTTAACATCTGTCTAAAAACAAAACAAAACAAAACAAAATGCCAAAGAATAAAACTTATATGGGAAATTGTGCCTCTTTGTGCATAAATGATATCTCATTTTATAAAAGAGGCTTGAGCATCTACGAATTTGGCTTTAGGATGGGGTCTTAAAGACAGACTCTGAATGCTGATGATACTGCTTTGTTTTTCGTTATACCACAATGTTAGTAATGTCATTTATTTGTTCTACTATTTTTATTTTCTATAAGTTGGAGATTATCTAGGAAGTTTAATTGGACTTATGTCAGTTGTTTCTGATTCATAAGGCAAGAATCAGTATTTCATAGGTAATCCATGTTTCTTGAATATTAAATCAAGAACATGTCTAAGTGTCCTGCTTTTAGTACTGGAAAGATAGTTCCTTTAACTGCTTTGACTATTAAACTTACCTTCCATCTCTCTTGTAATACTTTCATTATGTTCTTTGCTTGAGTTATTGTAAAATGATATATCTTTTTATTCTGAGTAATCATTCTTCCTAATATATTATTTAAAATTCATGGGAAAGGCAGTATGCAGGTTAGGTTTCATTCATTTTTTTTTGTCTTTTGTAGTAGGAGGCCAGCCCGGCCTACTTGAACCAGGTACTCCTGGAAGGCAGGCTGGGGCTGAGAGACTTAGACTGCGAGAGAAGCATGAGGCCAAGACAAATTTTCTCTGATCAAGGCCCTCAAGTTTTCTAGGAGACTGTGCTTAAAAGGGGCCCATCCCCACT
Source organism: Mus musculus (assembly GCF_000001635.26). NCBI lineage: Eukaryota > Metazoa > Chordata > Mammalia > Rodentia > Muridae > Mus > Mus musculus. The sequence goes on along the minus strand of NC_000083.6, from coordinate 71,422,735 downwards.
GCCAGTCCATCCTTGGTGCTTAGTCACCATGCTGTCAGCACTTGGTCACCAGGCTATTGCTTATTCAGGGATGTCTCAGGAAGACAGGTTCAGTCTCTCAGCAGGTAGCAGAATCTCAGGGCAGTTGACACTTCACAGAAAGCTGCATTGCAGGTGGCCCCACCTCAGTGGCAACAAGGTCTGCACAAGCCTGCTTCAGGCTGGGGGAGGCTACAATTTCCTCCCTGATTATAAAATAAAAATAGCTGGACCGAGACATAAAATTTATTTATGCTCCATAGTCCTGCCTGGGAGTTATGGTGGCTGGTGGCTGTGCCTGGCTTAGGAAATCTCAGATTTTCCCTGAGCCATTCTTATCTGTCAAGGAGCATATATGCAGCTTGTTTGTGTTTATTTTACACAAACATGGCTTTGTGGTGTATTATTAACCAACCACGGCCTCTTGGCATGTACCTCTGTCTTACATTGATATGGCTCCGAAATCTGGTTGCCCGTCATTGGCTGATCGGTCCTCATAGCACACCTTATTCCCAAATCAGACCAAAGCCACAATATATGCTTAATATGCTTCTTCATATTGATGAATTTCTGCCACCTGTGCTTGCTGGAGGCAAGGCTGCACCCTTGCTGAAATCAGGGTGTAAGGAGAGACTGACCTGCTCGAAAAACAAAGATAGTTGAAAAGCAACATGATAACATATACTTTTCTCCCATAGAAGGGCTGTTTTTAAACACAGTAAATGGGATGAATGCATGCATGAATTTATAGAAAGTACAAAAGCATGCATAAAAACAATTTTTAATTTATCTTTAGGATATTGATTATCAATTTTATTTAAAATGATGGTATGCAATAGGCCAAATATCAGTATTCTGCAATAACCAATTTAATTGCTGTTCGGAACAAGGAACACTTTGTCAGGTTTTTAAGACACAATTTTTTTGTTATAGGTTTTCTAAAATATACGAATTTATCTTATAATTCTTAATTAGCACCACAGCAGCCTTAATAGGATGTCAAAACTTTACTTTGAGGTGAATGCCGCCTTGGCCTCCCTTGCCACCAGCTCGCTGCCCAGGCCGAAGAGGCTGAAGCAACTGGTCAGGAAGCCCGAGTAGAGGTGGTAGAGCCCCAGCAGGCAAAATACGGCCAGCCCCAGCGGGGACAGGCGGATGCCCATGGGGGCCATGGCACGTTTGACCGGCACTAAGGCTGCTTCAGGCCCACCACTGAGTCATCCGCTATGAAGGCACCCACTTCCTGGTGCCCTCCCGAGCCATCACTGCTCAGGGAAAGCTGTGCTGCCGCTGCCCCCCACGCCCCATGGCCCTGCCTTGCAGCAGCCAGCAGCTGGACAATCGGCCTTCCGCGTAGTCCAACGGTCGGCGGTGAAGAAAGATGATTTTTACATGAATGTTTTCTCTTGTCAAAGAATTGCTGTGGGCATATTAAATAACCATAGCTAAAATAAGCAGCTAATATTTAATTACCATTGATTATAATTGATAACAATTATAAAAGCTTTCTTTATTATCTGTAAAGCCTTTTGTTCTTTCCCAGTTAATTTGTGTCTGTCAAGATAACATCTAACAAAGGTTTGAAGTCACTTTAAGGCCTTAAGGTGAGGCCTTAGTCAAATAACATCTTCTGGAAGTTTTTGAAAATAAAATTTTGAGGCAAATCAATTTCTCTTTCTTAGATTTTTTTTGTACCACGGTTTTCTAGTATAACTAAAACCCTAAATATTAAAAAGATATTGCCTCTGAATCTTTTCTGGAGCAACAGATACTACCCAGAACTTTAAAGCTCATTGTGTGAGAGCAAAGATTTGAAGTAAGCTTCCCTTTAGAGGCATTAGCTAATAAAATACTTTCTACTTAGGAAACAATATACACTGAAAGATTCAAACTCTTAGCTTCTTGTATTGAAGCAGAGACAATAAAATTTTTTTCTTACATAATGTAAAGCTATATTAGCCATACCTTGAGGCAAAATTTTCCAGTGATCACCAGTTCACTAGAAGCAAATCCTTTACAATTATCAGGATGCAAAGGAAAAAACAAATTTTTAAACCTATAATAACTTTACATGAAGCAGGCAAGCCAGATTATAATGCCTTTAAAAGTTCTACAGCCTGATTGACCTTTTATAAATTCTGAATTTGAACCTTATTTAGACCATCTGGGTAGATCTGCAACAATGTTATTTTAGCTAAAAGAAAACTCCCCTGAAGGCAGGGAGAGGCAAGTTTCAAGAACTTCCTTAGGCTTCGTTTGCAAAACAAAAGAAAGTCCCACAAGCCCTGCAGAGGCTGCTCTGAGCTTTGTTCCTCTTGCTGTGAGGACAGATTTTACAATTTTAAAATTTCTTTTGCAATATTAGACTATAACTACAACTTTGGGAAAGCAAAACCCTTTTAAAACAATTTATCATCTTTAGAATCAATGTTAGAAACATTACTATCATGTTACAAAGTTTGGCTGCCAGTTTATACCTATGAATGCATGACAGTGCAAATTTTAATGCTTCATTAAAGAGACATTGTTTTAAATCTTATCTTTAAGTCTACCTTTTAGGATAAGAATCAAATTAAATATTATCTCAACTGGAAGTATCCTTAGAGGCCTAGTTTTTTGGCCTGCTTTATGCCACGTGTTTGAAAGACTCCAAACCTGAGTTACCAATTTAAAGGTGTCTTGCTACCAATGTTACACCTTTTTAATCATACCCAATAACTTATAAGCTAATATTCTATGATGAAGACACGCAGAGCATATTACACCTTTAAGACCAGTAAAAAACCAAATTAAGTTGCTACAGGAATCTTATAAATTTAGACCAATCAAACAATTTTACCTTTTCTAGCTATAATTATAAGATTAAAAAAAGCACTTTGTCATTTGCTAAACACAATAATCACGATTGCAGAGAATTTTCTAGGAAAAAACTATCTATCAGCTTTTTTGCCTTAGAACTAAGAGGTTGTAGACTCCTTTTCTTTAAAAAACAGTTTTTCAGCAGTGGCTCCCCTGCTGTGCTTGATTCTTGGCTAAGGTGTGGGCCACTCTCGGTCTTGCTGACTCAGCAGATACAGTCTTAGCCATTTTTATTTTCCAACATGGGACACAGAACATTCTGTCATTCAGACAACGAAACAAAACACACATGAATTGACACGTGAACAGATTGGTGCACCAAACATTAGTCAACACAAAGAGGGCAGAGAACTTCTGCTGTAGGGGTCAGAGAGAATAAAGCAGGGCATCCCCCGATTTCTCTCTGTCTCTGGGAGAGTTTCAAAATCCATTTTCCTCTTATTTTATTATTTTAAACCCTATTCCTCTCGCTGGATGCAGTCCTTGACTGCGGACAACTGCCTGTTTTGAAGTTTCTAGTCCCTTGCTGCCAAACCCTAAGTGGACAGCGCCGGGTCAGCACTGTTCCAACTTAGCCCTTATCCTATCGCACCTCCAGCAACACTTTAATAAAAAATGAAGTTTAAAACCAGCGCTGGCATAAATACCTGTTGCTCACTGTGCCCCATACGATCTTCTGATTCTTCCCTTCTCGCTGAGCTCTACACAAGACAGCGATCCCTCAGTGTTTCGCTGCTGTTCCCAGGTTCCCGTTTGTGGCGCCAATCTGTAGTAGGAGGCCAGCCCAGCCTACTTGAACCAGGTACTCCTGGAAGGCAGGCTGGGGCTGAAAGAGACTTAGACTGCGAGAGAAGCATGAGGCCAAGACAAATTTTCTCTGATCAAGGCTCTCAAGTTTACTAAGAGACTGTGCTTAAAAGGGGGAAGGCCCATTCCTGCCCCCCCCCCCCCCAGTCCATCCTTGGTGCTTAGTCGCCATGCTGTCAGCACTTGGTCACCAGGCTGTTGCTTATTCAGGAATGTCTCAGGAAGACAGGTTCAGTCTCTCAGCAGGTAGCAGAATCTCAGGGCAGTTGACACTTCACAGAAAGCTGCACCATAGGTGGCCCCACCTCAGTGGCAACAAGGTCTGCACAAGCCTGCTTCAGGCTTGGGGAGGCTACAGTCTTTCTTTAAATTTGAAATTACAGTGAATTAGTGCTCCATAGTAATGCTCAGTGAGGGAGGAGGAGGAGCAGGAGGAGGAGGAGGAGGAGGAGGAGGAGGAATGTGTGGAGTTTGATGTGTTAAACACGTGTTGAATAGCCTTGAGCCCCCTCTTACACAGTTCTTGATCCTTGGCCTGGTTTAGTCCCTCTAAGTCCTTTTCTCATTGGCACTGAGGTCTAGAGCTTGCTGTAGCTAGTTGTATAGTCTGAGAAGCTCTCTTTAGAGACCTTTACTCAGGCACAGCTTGGATTTATTGTTGTTGTTGTTTGTGCCTGGCTATTAACCCTACTTGGCTAGGTTACCCTCCCACACAGAAATCCATCTGCCTCTGCCTCTTAAGTGCTGGGATTACAGGCATGTGTGACTGTGCCTGACCCAGTAAACTTTACATCTTGATTTAAAGGGTAGAAAAGAATTTCTGATTGATAATTCTAGGCTCAGATGGATTCACTGATGAGTTCTACCAGACCTTAAGAGAAGAACAAACATCAATGCTTCTCAAATTATTGAATATATCAGGAAAAGAAGCCAAACTACCAGATTGTTTTTAAAAATACAGTATTACTCTGACATCAAAACTGGATAAAGATATAACAGAAAAAGAAAATTATAGACAAATCTCTCCAATAGACATACAGGTGAAAATTTTCAGCAAATAATTTGTTGACTAAACTTAAGAAAACATAAAAAGATCATTAGTCATGAACAAATAGATTTTATTCCAGGGGTACCTGGATCATTCAACATATACAAATCAATAAATTTAATATATAACATAAATAGATTTAAGGGTAGAAAATACATGATCATTTTAACAGATTACAAAAGATTATTAACAATATCATTTTATGATAGAAAAGCCCTGAAGAAACTTAAAAGGAACATACATCAACCTAGTAAAGTCTATATTCAATATACCGAGAGCCAACATTATATTGTTTTTAAAAGGCTTAATTTTTATTTATGTGTCTGTGCGTTTCTGAGTGAGTACGTGCATGTGCCTGTGGAGGCCAAAAGAGGGTTTTGAATCCTGGAGCTGGAATTACAAAGGCATATGAACCTCACATTGTGGGTACTAGGGTTCAAGTTCTAGTCCTTCATGAAGACAGAACATACTCCTAACTGCTGCGCCAGCTCCAGCCATCATCTCCAGTATTATATTAAATGTGACAGAACTCAAAGGGGTTCCGCTAGAATCAGGAACTCGACAAAGATGCTCCCTTCTTTTCACCCTTAATCAACATGCTGGAAGCCTTAGCTACTACCTCAGTGTGACAAGGGGACATGAAAGGGGTACAGATAGACAAAGAGGAGTATCCCCTTTTTGCAGGTGGTAATTATTTTACTCATAAGAAGGTCTAAGAACTCAACAAGAAAAATTAGCCCTGATGATGACTCATGAAGTGAGAGGATAAAAGTCAGTGTGGCAGAGGCCTGTGTATGTGTCTACCTGTGATAAGACACAGGCCCAGGAGGAAATCGTGGGGACCAGCCCATCCATGAGATGAGTCAAACCTACTCAAGTAAGAGTTAGTTTTTAAGGTTTTTAAGAGTGAAGTTGAAGAACACACTACAAGATGGAAAGAACTGCTATGTTCATGGATTGAAAGATTCAGTACTGTGAAGAAGAGTGGCTTACCAAAAGCAGCCTGTGGATTCATGCAATCCAGAAAAATACCAGTGCTATTCTTCAAGAATCACAAAAGGGTATCTGAAAAGTCATTGGAAACACAGAAAGCACCTCTGATCCAGAGTGGGTCTGGCTGGGCATAGAGGGTCATTGTGCCTTTCATCCCAGTGGATGAGATGCCCAGAGGTAGAGGTGCAAAGGCAGAGATTTCTGTGAGTTTGAGGCCATCCTAGTCTATATGATGAGTTCCAGGACAGGCAGGGTTACATAGAGAGACCCTGTCTCTAAACAAACAATAATAAAAACAGCGAGCACAAAAACACACGTGTAGATCAGAATATAAGATCTAGACTCTTTTTTTGTAAGGATGCCAAAAAATAATCTTTTCCTCAGAAAGATGACCTCTTTTACAAGTGGTGCTGGGAAAACTGGATATCTGACTATAGAACCACGCGGTCACACCCTTATCCCTCACTGTGCATAGAAATCCACTTGAAGTGAATCCAAGGCCTTGACAGAACAGAAGCATCAAGTGAAGACTCCTGAATAATGACTTAGGCGCTCAGGAAGTGAGACCAGCAGGTCACAGATGGACCCTAACGGTAAAGACAAGCTTCTGTATGGTAGAAGACAGTCAGGTGAAGAGCTGGTCTACAGATGAAAGAGAAACTCTACCAGGCACACATCTGACTGGATCAGTATCCGGAGTATAACTTGGATTCAAAAGACTAAACAGTAAAAGCACACACACACAATTAGACTAAGGAGCAGACTATACCGTTCTCAAAAGAAGGAAAACAAATGACCAATATTCTGAAGTGTTCAAATTCTTAGCCACCAGGGAAATGCAAATGAAAATATGTTGACAATGTATGTCATAGCAAAGTGGCTATCATCAAGAAAGCAAATACCATTTATGCGGGTGAGCATGTGAAAAAGGACAGGCCCTTATTTGCTGCTAGGATTGTAAAGTAACGCACATTATGGAAGTAATTGCAGAAGGTTTTCAAAATGCCAAAAATAGGGGTCATATGATCCATCAGTGCTTCTTCTGGGCATGTAACCCCGAGGATACACCAGGAAGGACTGTGTATCTCACTCTAGAGGCGCTTCCTTCTGACGCATTCATGCACTCTTCACGTGAAAGCACTTATAATGAGCTAAATAATAAAAGCTTTTGTTAGTTTTGTTCATTTGCATAAGATAGTACTATATAGTTTGAAGCTTCAAAACAGCAAGTAAATATAACTATATTTGATGCTATTGTGACACCTCATAATTTCATTTTATACTCAGTTTTTCAAGGCAGTATTTCTGTTTTTGTTTTTGTTTTTAATCAAGCTTCAAGTGGAAATAAAGAAATCATTTCACATATCAGTCAGCATGGAGGGAAATGGCCTTACTGGTTTAAAAAAATGGGTGAGTTGCTCTGAATTTTATTTTTTATTTTTAGATTAAATAGTTTTCATGTGTTTTGTCTGCATATATGTATGTATACACTGTGCATGCCTAGTGATCAGAAGAATAGGTTCAAATCCCCTGGGACTGAAGCTATGGATGTTTTAAGCTAACCCTGATCCTTCTGCAAGAGCAACAAGTGGTAGTAACTCTCCAGCCCCTACCGTGCTTGTCTGCCATGGCTGAGGCCCTGGGTTTGATCCCCATCACCGCTACACACAAACTCCATCCCTACATTGTGGTTTTTATCTATAGTAACTCCTTAGGGATCTCAGCTGTGAGAACCACTTGCGTGTACTGGCTTAGGAACAGGCTGGGTAGTCTTGTGAGATCCCTGAATACCTGAAAAAGAAAATTATAAATCAGTATATGTTGACACAGTTTTTAATTTTTCTTCACTTATCCAGAAAATATCCAGAAACTGGGTAATTATACATTGAAATTACAAGTTGTATTGAATGAAAGTAATGCAGATACCTATGCAGGAAGATCACTACCGTCCAAAGTAATTAAATTCTCTGTTAAAGGTAAGCAAAACCCTGTATTTCTTTGTTTGTTTGTTTTGTTTCTTTAAATTTATTTTATGTATATGAGTAATACTGCAGCTGTCTTCAGACACACCAGAAGAGGGCATCAGACCCCATTATAGATGGTTGTGAGCCACCATGTGGTTGCTGGAAATTGAACTCAGGACCTCTGGAAGAGCAGTCGGTGCTCTTAACCACTGAGCCATCTCTCTAGCCCCAGCACAGTATTTCAGTCTGCCAATAAAAGACACATAATTATGAGTAAACATCTTGATTTATAAATGGTTACAAAAGTACTTAGTCATTCCTGTTCTTTCTTAATTCTGAAGACATCTTTTAAAATTTTATTTAATTAGTTTTATCCTTTGCATAGACTACAACTATTCTGATTCTTAAATCTTTGAATAGTTTCAGGTGTTTGGGGAAGTTTTCCCCTCATTTTCTGAAGTTCTGAGTTTCATGATTATAGATTCATTTTTATCAGCTGCTCTGTAGTTTATACACTTTAGTTTTGAAACATCTGTTTTATTTTCCTTGAAATACTTAATTTTCTATTCTTAAAAAATATCTAATATGAAAATACTGGGTTTCCAGACTGTTGTACTAATTAATTTTCTCTCCTTTTCATCTCTTGCTTTTATTTGTTTGTTTGTTTTTATTTGTTTGTTTATTACTTGAGATTGGTTTAACATTTCTCTGCTTAATATTGAGTCTTTTCATCCTGTTGGGCCATTCTGTGTTACTCCCTTTGTAAAGAGTCCTCTTCCCATCCTGTGGATTGAGCCCTTTCTTCTGAGCCTGCCAGTGACAGTGACAGAGATCGTAGTTCTTTCTTGGCAGTGCTTTTCCTTACTTGCATGGCATCTCACACGTCCACAGAGCATAGGCCTGGCATCTCACACGTCCACAGAGCACAGGCCTTTCATCTTTTGCTGGGGATCTGAAAGACATGTGACAGTTCCCTGTGCTGAGGAACAGTCATTTGGAGAACTTAGGCCAATTTCAACAAATCTTTCAATTGTGTTTCAGTTTGATTATTGCTTGAATATACTGTTGTGTGATTTTGCAGGTATTTAAGGATTTAATGATCTTAGCCTATTTCACTAATGCTTAGTTACATTTGAGCATGTGGTCTTCAGTTTTTTTTTTACTTTTTTTTTTCTTTTTTTTTTTCTTGTTTGTTTTGTAGATTTAGGTCTCATAAAATCTGCATTATCATTATTATGAGGGTTTTTTTTTTGTTGTTGTTGTTTTTAAAAGAAGTTTGAGTGCTGTGCTTTTTTAAGTTAGAAGGACCAATAGATGACTTTTTTTTTTCCTAATTGCTTAATATGTATGGGTGTTTCTCCTGCATGCATCTGTGTACCATGTTTGTACCTGATGTTCATGGAGGCCAGAAGAAAGCTTTGAAGCCTGTGTTTGGAGTGACAGGTGGTTGTGAGCAGCCATGTGGATGCTGAGAATTCAACCTGGGACCTCACGTTAACCACTGAGCCATCTCGCCAGGCCCAAGGTTTTATTTGTTAAAATTAATTCTTGTTCTGGGCATCAGTTCATGGTGTGGATTTGTTAGATTTTTAAGCAATTTTCTGTTGTACCTTTTAGGTTCTAATTTTTTGACCCCCCCCAAAAAAATGCTTTTTGTTAGTTTCTTTAGGGTTATTAACCAAGAAATCTCAAAAGCTATGTGTAGAACTCAACAATAGACATAAAATTCATTTCCTACAATCTAATTTCATCTGACCTCAATATTTACAGAGCAAAATTAGTGGCTAAGCAATTTGTCTAGCTTTTAGGTATGAGCTGCTTCTATACTGGCCCATTGTGTGTCGTCTGAAAGCTTTTTCATTCACAGGGCTTATTTTATTATTAGTTTGAAGTTGTGCTTCTCAAATTTGAGTTTGTAACTGAACCACCTTGATGGGCTTATTAAAAACACAGCCTCCTGAGTGTTACTTTAAGAATATCTTCATGTATGCTTGTTCGTACTGCACATTGAATCTCCAGCCTCATGGATGCTTGGCAAACCCTCACCAGATACCAGCTATCTCCCGTGATCTTTATTTTTAGACAGGATCTCAATAAGGTGCCTAGGCTAACCTTGAATTATTCTAGCTAGACATTTTCCTGAATATCTGTGTCACTAGACCTCACTAAAATAGTTTCTGATTCAGCATGTTTAAGGATGGCTCCTTAAGTTTTATTTCCAGTTAATTCCAAGGGACAGTTGGAACTGGTAGTCTAGAGATCACACTTTGAGAATTGCTAGTTCATGGATAGAATCGAAGCTCAGTGATAGAGAGTACTCAAGGCTGAGTTGGTTCTTAACACTCTGAATATGTGCACACAGGAATGTGTAAGTGTCTACACTAAATAATTGAGACAGTACAAATAGATCATTTTCCCCTTGGATTTTAGTGTCTCATTGTATGTTACAGTTATCTTTTGTTATTTTCTTATCGAAAGCTCATCAAATCCATTTATAGCTTATGAAAATCATGTTTTAATTTTAGAAATTCTTTATTAAGGGCATAGGTACCCTTCATTATAGTCTTATAATTTGACAGCGTTAAAAACAATTTTAGGTTTGGCATGATGTTATATTCCTATCTATAATCTAGCCTGGAAGTTAGATAGAAGGGCAGCCTACATAGTGAGACTGTTTCAATGATAATATGAATAAAATTAAAGAAACACTTTGATCCCTTGAATTTCTTTACTTATTTCCACATTTTGTCTGATGGTACTAGTTAAATTTTTGCACAATTTTTTTTAAGTGTTTGTTTTATTTTTAATTACATATAAGTACGTGAGTATGTGTACAAGTGCTCACGGAGGCCAGGTGAGGGCACCAGATACCCTGAAACTGGAGTTACTGACACTGAGCTACTTGACAGAAGTGTTGGGAACAGACTTGGGTCCTCTGCAGGAGCAGTGACATGCTTGACTACTGAGCCATCTTCCAGTCCTCGCACAGATTTAAATTGCCATCTTCATTATTTCCCTCATAAATGGATCTATTTCTGACCTTCAACAAACTAGTAAATAAATTAGATAGAGTTTTTTAAATTAGTTAAATTACTAGGTAATTAATTTCTTTTTCGATTTGTTTTGTTAAAGAGGGCAAGCCAGAAAAGTTTTCGTTTGGTCTTCTGGACTCTCCTTTCCGTGTTGGAGTTCCATTTAATATTCCTCTGGAGTTACAGGATGAATTTGGTCACACTACCCAACTATTGTCTGATATTGAGCCAGTTCTTGAAGCAAGGTAATTGAAAGATTTATTTGTATTGTGTTTTTGTATTTGTTAAGTATTTGCTCTTTCATGTGTAAATTATATACATTTAGCATTGGTATTATGATTCCAGAGGATTTATTTGGTCCCAGGCCATCCTCTGAGGCTACAATGTTGTATATAAGTTGCTTTAAGGATATACATACATACATACATACATACATACATACTAGATTTTCTGTGTAAGTCGTTGGGGTCTTACTCCATTTACTTTTTGCAAGCATGATGTGTTGTTCTGTGGCAGTTCTTCTAGTTGCTGCTGTTTGCATAGTGATAAGAGCTGGAGTCTAGAGGATAGTTCAGCCAATAAACTACTTGCCTTGTAAGCTCAAGGACCTGAGCTCCATTGCCCACACCCAGGTAACTGCGCTTGTGTTGGAACATGGAAGACACTGTTTCTTTTCTCGTTTTTGAAACAGTCTTAGTTATATGGTGTTGGTTGAACTTACTAAGTAGATCAAGCTGGTCTTGAACTTGTCTAATCCTCCTGCGGGTGCCTCCTGAGGATTAGGATTGCAGGCATGCACTGCCATGCCTACCTGATTATTCCTTGACTTTTATAATTGTTATTCTCTCATTCTTCCTCCATCTTCATTTGTGAGGTTCTTCTATTCTCTCTTCTGTATTGCATGGTCAGGAAAGAGAATTACAACCAGATCCTCTTCTCCAATCCAGAAAACAAAGATGGATGCAAAAGAAATGTTCTATTATTGAATAAATGTTAAAGTCATCATATGATTACAGGCAACCTGCTAAGGAAATTTGCAAAGTCAGAAAAAAAATCTGACTCTTTGGTACTTTTTGTTTCGATGTTTTTTAAATTTATGCCTTTCAAATGATTTTGTTGGAAATGGTGGATTAGTGATAGCTATAACTTTAATGGTTCTCTGCTTGTTTAAAACAAATCATTAGGTGTGGAACTCCAGGAAGAGCTGGGTATTGTGGGAAGGCATTGAAATACGTGAAGAGTAGGCAGAACAAGAGAAATCAGAAGTAAAGAAGAGAGAAGTGAATGACCCTAACATACAGAGCTACACATCAGTGAGAGGGGTGGAGTCCCCTCAGGGGAGCTTTAAGCAGACAGGTGTAAAAGGCAGCGCCCCGGCAAATTCCAGAGGCACACACAGCAGGTCTGTGTGTAAAGTATGTTAGCAGTTCTGTGGCCTGCACAGTAAAGACACCAGGCAGGGGCACTCACACCTACAGCTTGTGACCTCTTCTGTCATGGGAATCATCTTTAGAGTGGTTGTAGTACCAGACTTTGGGGAGCAGTTGGGAGCCTTTGCATTTTATTTCTTCTAATGGCTTACTCTCTACTGGGTAAGCACATGTCTGCTCCAAGAATCATTGTGGGCTCGAAGAACCTGATTGTGACTTGGAGAGACTTGGACTATGTGGTGAGCAGTGCAGTCCTTGGCCACCGTAGTTTCCTCAGAGGGTAATTTTCAGTCTTTTTCCTTACAACAGCTAATGCTGGTTCCTGACTAGTCGAGGAACAGCCTGGGATAGGAATGGAGCATGAAGGGGTCTTCATCCCTACGTGCTTTGTGCTCCGCCTCTTACTGTCTTTAGCGTTCTTTCTCTTCTTACCCACTCTTGTCTCGTGCCTCTAGTTCAGTGCTCCTTTCTTTTCATCTGTGCTAGACGAGACGTTAGGACATCTGTTAGTGTTGGAAAGTAGAGACCCAGGACCTAAGGGTCTGCGGGATTATCACTTTGGGGTAGTATCTGTGACACGTTTGATTTCTCACTTTTTTTCTTGGTTGTAACTCTGAATGGAGTTTTCTCTTGGCCTGAGTTTTGTTTTTTGTTGACTTGGCCTCCTCTTACATTCACCTTTTCTTTGTATTTGCTTTAGTAATAAAACTTTTCATGTTATGGGAGAGACAGCAAAAGCAGATCTCAGCATCTTGCCAGAGCTACTTTGTATATCTATCACCTTGCAGCTTTAATGTTGGCTTTGTTAAATATATTACAAGGAGTCATTGTTTTAGATAGGCTTCTGCACCAAGAGAAATAGGGTAAAAGTCAAAAGAGTCACACGTGCTAAAATTCTAGTAGCGAAGGAGAGACTAAGTTGATGTATGTGAAGGATAGACGACATCTCAGTGATTCACTCACTCACACCTTCAGTTTGGTGGCCAATGTCCTTATCCACTGACAGATGGCTATCTGTGCACACTGATCACTTAAAGCAACCCTTTGGGCTAGAGAGAAGACTCAGGAATTAAGCACATGTACTACTCTATTTAGACGCCCGGATCTCAGTTGAAGCACTCAGGCTGGGCCAGCCCACAGCCACCAGACCTTACTCAGGAGACCTGGATCCCTGCCGTCTGCAGGGTCCTGCTCTCTTGTGCATAACAACCCATGCAGACGTGCAGTGAGGGTTAGAAATAAGATGAAATATTAAATCAGTAAATAAATACAGTTACAGCTTGTAAAGTAAGGACAGGGAGACAGAACAACAATTGATTAGTAAACACCACACTATTTCATGTTGTCTCTGGTTTAAGAGTTAGGACAGAAAGCACCTTTTAAAAATTTTTTTTTTTTAAGGATGTAAGGCTGTTTGAACATATGCAGAAAGCACTTTAACAGTATATCAACTGAGCCTCCTGTTTGGGACATCTGTCACTTCTAATTCTGATCTTTTACAAGTTCAGAACAACAACTCAGTTGTTGCACCATGAACTACAAGTGTGCACGTATACTACACACATAATAAATACAATTTAAATGTTGTTGTGCTTTTTTAGTTTTTTTCCCCCTCTTCATCTCTTTCTGTGTGTAGAACATGCCTTGATGTTTTGTTCATGAGAACACTTTGTTAGAATAACCCGAAATGAAGTGTTACTCAGTTGTAAAATCAAAAGGCTGTCAAGGTCTTCATGTTGTCATTTTAAATCTGACTATTCAGAAAATACCTGCAAGCACTTGCCTCCTGTGCTTGAGAGAAGGACCGGGCCTTTTCTTAGCTGAGGGTGGACTGTTTATTTTTTTCTCTTTACCTGAGCGCCACAGCTACCCTAGGTGTCACTTGTACATAGCAATAGAGAAGAGACTTAGCTTCCTTCCATCAACATGAACACCACCTTCCCTGATGTCATTCTGTCTAGGAGGTAGTGTGGGGACAGGGACCAGGAAGTGAGGGGAAAGTAGAGACGAAGACGCTCGGGATTCAGACTATAGAGACCAGTTCAGAAGGCAGATAGAAGTTTATTGTTTATTACGTAAGCGTTGATAGCTTTTTAGCCAGTTAGGGTATGTTTATATATTCAAGGGCAAATCAGGGTGCAACCTGTGTTGTTTAGCTGAACTGAATTCACCTGCCTGTCCATAGCTGGTAGGGAGGTTCAGTCCCCACGGAGATTCCTCTGAAGACAGGAATCAGCCACCACCTGGGGGCCTTTGTATTTTCTTACTGGTGTTCTGGGAGCCATAGCAGATCTTACACTGTGTACAGTGGGTCAGGACTCTTCGAGGAGTTGCACTTTTTCCTGCACCGAGTTTATCTCCACAACCCCCACAAGGTTGCAGAGATCACCTACAATCTCACTGAGTCAAGATTTGAAGCGATCCATAGAAAGCATGAGGATAACCTGAGTCTACCATGTGAACCTGGTGTGCTTGAGTGCTTCTTCTCCTGGGCATGTGTTGTGGTCTTCCTTTGTGTTCTTTCTTACTGTATCAGAGTGAGGGTCTGGGTGATACATAGTCAAGGGTTGCGTATTGGTATTCGTACATGGTCACGCTCTGATGGACAAGAGAGCTGAGGTAGACCCCAGGGCTGGTTGTTAGGGGGCTGTTCTAGACTAGGGTATACTTTTTGCTTATATGTTCTCTTTCACACCTCTTTTTCTTTCCTTTGGTTTTTTTTTTGTTTGTTTGTTTGTTTTAATAATATTGTCATGGTACTAGATGCATAACAGAAAAGCCAATTCTACAACACTAGTGCTAGGGAGAATCCGTTACATTAAAGCAAAGAATAATTAGCACTTAGCCCTGTTGGTTTAGACCAGTTAGGCAAGGCCTTGGGTTTCACTGTAGGATGGCATGCTATTATGTCATGTTTTAAGTTGACAGCTTGTCTCACCTCATTCCTTGTGTCTTGACAGTATGTGGTATTATTTCCAGCATTTACCTTATCAGTACCACTTACAATGTTTGCTTGGCCATATATTTTTTCTGTAATAGAAATTTTTAGAGCTAAGTAGAATAGCACACATCTGTAATTCTAGTTCTGGGGAGGCAGAGGTGGGAGGATTATGAGTTTGAGGCAAAGTTGGCTATATAAGGGGATCTCTGACTCAAGGGATAATTTTCTTAGGAATTTTCTTCTTTATTTCTACTTATTTACATCAAATCAAATTAAAGTTTTTATTAGAAACCTGAATTAAACATGCCAGTTGCACATATGCAGATTTTATAGATGGTGCAAGGGAATTTAAAAATAATCTTTTTTTTTCTTTTTCCTAGTGGTCTGTCTTTACATTATGAAGGAATAACCAAAGGCCCGAATTGTGTAATTCAAGGTGTCGTAGCTAAAGGTCCAGTTAACTCTTGCCAGGGCAAGGTAAGCATTATAAATCAATTTTACAGTATTTGTTATTTAGCCTCTCTTATGGTAAAAAGGAAATTTAATGTGAAATGATCTGGGTTTTCTTTTCTTTATTTGTTTTTTGTTTTTTGTTTTGTAACCAAGATTATAATAATTCTAAGATGTTGGAAATTTGTCAGTGCTGTGTTATCTGACTCAGCAGTTACATCTCTATGAAAAATTGTCATTTTATTACTGAAGTCATTTCAACATCTTTGATTTAAATGCTTTTTAGCTGTCTTAATCTTCATTCGGAACCATTTATTTAGCTTTCCTATGGTAGTGTTCCACTCCTATGCCTCTTGTTTTATTGTTTTAGAATACGAACCACAATTATAAATCAGTAAGCTCTAGCTGACTATTATAGCTGGTCTTTGCTACTTAGTGAGTTCTTCTCCTTCCCACTCTTTATTGCCCCCAGCTTTGTTTCACCCCCAATCACCAGATAGGAGAGGAAGAAGGTAGAGGAGAAGGAGAGGTTTCGAGAAAGAGATCCCCAAATCTAATTACTTCCCCTTTGTTTCTTCTTTGAGCTTGACTAACAAACCACAACTGACCCCTGAATGACCACTGGCCACAGCTGGAGAGGGGGTTGAGCTTGCATTTATGTACTCTCTGCAAAGTTCCCAGAATTCCAAATGTCACACAATCACAGAAAGTATCTGTGGCTGTCAAAACCATGCCTCAGCTAGAGCATGAGGCAAATCATAGTCAGCTGCTGCCCATATCTAAAGCAGCCCTGTATCCCACACCTGGGATTAGAACGAAAATACATTCTTATAATATTTCTTTGTTTTTTAAAGAAACCAAAGTTCCAAAATTGTCACTACAGACTATCTTAACATGTTTTGATAATTAGGTAAAGGAAATATTTGTTAAATGATATATAGTTAAGAAAGACACAGATATTTTTCTGTCAATGTTGTGTTTAAAATAGAGCTTGCTGGTTCCTGGGTCTATGTTAGAGTACTTGGAAGGCCCTAGGTTTATCCTCCCAGCATAGCCCAACATAAAGAATTTGTAAGGTTCTTCAGATATTTCTGGCAGAGCAGCCCTGATCTGAAATGTTTGCAGTGTTGACATATGCCACAGGTAGAGCATTCTACCTTTGACCTCATTTGATAGATGGCAGTCAAAATGGACATATCTGAAATACAAAGTTACCTGAAGGTTTAGTACTTAAGGTGAAAAATAGATGAATTTCATGTTTAGACTTGCTTCATTTCCCAAATAGCTTTGTTTAAACAGATTTTTTTTAAATTCAAAAGACCTATAGTTGGAAATATTTTTATTTTATTATTTTGTGTGCTGGGTTTTTTGCCTGTGTATACACCTGTGCCTACCATGGCCGTCCAGGTGCCTAAAGAGGCCAGAAGAGGACACTGGATGCTCTGGAGCAGGAGTTAACAGTTGTGAGCTGTAATGTGGGCTCTGGGAATCAAACCCAGGTCCTCTAGAATAGCAGTCAGTGCTCTTAATCATCTAAAGAGATGTAGCAGAAAACGTTTTAATAAGCATTACTTAACCTACACACTGCTTCATATTATCAAATGACACTAAACATCAGGTTTATATATCCTTCCAAATTGAGACTTCACTTAAATAATCTCAGATTTGTGTCAAATTCTAAATGTTAGATAGCCTTTAAAATGATTTCTATCTAGATTTTCAAAAACTTACTTTGAAATAACTTTAAATTTATAGGAGAGGTCAGAGATAGCACGAGCTTTCAGAGTTTCTGTGTTAATGTCTCAGAATCTCATATGCTAATATACACAAGTAAACATTGAGACAGTACAAGTAAGAAAACTAGACTTTATTCACATGTCTCTCGTCACTGTTACCTTTTGGTTCAGGTCCAGAATTTTACATTCCATTTAGAAGTTTTTTTTTAGATTTAGTTTTTAATATTTTGTTTAATTTCTTTTTAAAAATTAAGATGTAATTATAACATTTTCCCCGTCCTTTCCTTCCCTCCAGGCCGAACCATAGATCTACCCTCAAATTCTCTTGCTCTCTCTCAAATTCTCAGCCTCTTTTTCTTCAAGTGTGTGTGTGTGTGTGTGTGTGTGTGTGTGTGTGTGTGTGTGTGTGGTGTGTGTGTGTGTGTTCTTCCCTGGGGAAGACGATTTTTCCTGCACTCAGATTTCCTTGGTTGCCTCTTGGTCTAAGATTGTGTCCTATAAGATTTCCCCTTCCCTGTCAGTATGTCTGTTGTCATTCTTATTCAGGTCTTATTTATGCAGCCATGTTGATTGAGACTTAGTGAGTATAGCTTCTCTGACATTTCTAGGAGATGCAGTCTCACAGCAGACTTCCTGTTCCTCTGATTCTTAGAATCTTTATGCCCCATCTTCCTTGACGTTCCCTGAGGCTTGGGTGCAGGACTTATATAATTAATATATTTGTTGGGGCTAGGAACCATAGGATCACTTGTTCGTGCATTTTGATTGGTTTTGGTTTTCTGTAATGGTCTCTCTCTAATGCAAAGAAATATGTCTGATAAAGGCTGTGGGTATAAGGATGCATATTTAGAGTATCATGAATTATGCTGGTTAAGTAATATAGTGATTGTGGGTTCTCCAAGATCCGTGACCTTACTAGCCCTTGAATGGTTGTCTGGGGTTCCAATACTAGGCATAATTTCCCTCTTGCTGAGTAAGCCTTTAAGTCCAATTAGAAAGCTGTTTGTTACCTACTATTACACATCTAAGGTCATTGTGCCATGATGATCATTGTGGATCATAGGCATCAGAGCTGGGTAGGACCTTTTTTATTGACCCTCCTTATATATAATTCCCTCACTATTTTCTCACTTCAAATCACCTGTAGCCTGTTATTCCCTTCTACTGCCTGCTCTCCATGATATCTTCCTATTTTACTGGTTTCTTGCATTGTTAGCTATGTACTCACATCATATTTGGAAATATGAGTCTAGATGAGAGAAAGCATGGTATTTGTCTTCCTAGGTCTGGGTTACCATACTCAATATAATCTTTTAAAATTCTATTCATTTACCTACGAAGTTCATGATTGCATTTTTCTTTACATCTGAATAGTGTAGCGTAGTGTATATGTACGACACTTATCCATTCATCAATTGAAGGACATTTGGGCTGTTTGTATTTGCTAGCTATTGTAAATAGAACAGCAGTGAATATAGGTAAGTAAGTATTTGTAGAGTATATAGTATTGAGTCTTTGGGCATCTGACAAGAAGTGGTATTCCTGGGTCCTATGTAAGATTTGCTTTCAGTGTTTTGAGGGTTTTCTACACTGATTTCCAGGGTAGATGGACTAAGTTGCAATCCCAGCAGTGAATACAGGTTCCCTTTCTCCACATCCCTCACATCATTTGCTGTTGTAGATTGTTCCATTGATCTTTGCTGCTCTGAGTGGGATAAGATGAAGCCTCAAAGTTGTTATGATTTGTATCCTTAATCGCTAGAGATGTTCCACATTTTCTAAGAATTCTTAGCCAGTTTTATTTCTTCTTTTGAAAGTTGTGTACAGTTTCTTGCCCATCTTTTAAATGGGTCTTTTACTCCGATCTCTGTAGTTACTGCAGACCGCAGTGCATTTTCTTTCCTACTCCGTTATTGGTTCACTTCAGAAGAATTTAGTTATTTGTGTTACATCTGCGACCTTTACCTGCATGTGTGTGTGTCCACCACATGGTGCCTGATGCCTGTGGAGTGGAGGAGAGCTAATTGGATTCCCCTGAACTGGCATTATGGCTGACTGTAGCAAGCGTGTGGGTTCTGGGAACTGAACTCGGGTTCCCTGCAAGAGCAGCAAGTTCTCTTTACCACGGAGCCATCTTTCTACCCCTTCTTTTCCATAAAATTATGAGTAAGTTTATTTAATGATAAGGAAACTAAAAACTAAACATAAGTCAGAATTGAAATGTTAAGCTGCTTATTATTTAAATCTTGGGTTTAATTTTTCCTGTCTCTTTTTTTTTTCCCAACAGAATTTTAATCTGAAGGTTATTCTTCCTGGTTTAAAAGAAGACTCACAGATTTTGAAGATTAGATTGCTACCTGGTAATATTATTTTAAGAAGTATTTGGAATACTTTTTTTTTTTTTTTTAAGTATTCTTAGATTGCAGTTGTAGTGACTGGCCAGAATGTAGGGTGTTGAGGCAGAAAAGACTACAATTTAACTATGTATATGGGGTGGCCTGTGCTCGTGAATACAATGCCTGTGGCATTCAGGGATGGCAGATCCCCCAGGAATGGCTGTAGATACTCTTGACCACTAAACCATCTCCCTAGCCCTGAAGGACTACAATTTTGATATTACCTTGGGCTGTAATAATGAGATTCTATTAAAAAGCAAAAACAAAAATGAAAGAAAAATGGTATCATGATAGAAACATACTGATACTATTTATACTAGTTTAATGTTTGAGTAAGACTGGTAATAGCTCTAAACTTCTGTTGTTTAGAAAAGAAAAAAAGGTTGAAACAGTGTAGACCAGGCTGGCCTTAGAGACAGTGTAGACCAGGCTGGCCTTAGAGACTCCTTAGGTAGCCAGGGAGAGCCTTGAGCTCACCATCCTCCTGCCTCAAGTGATGGGTTTTGGGCGTGTCCCACCATGCCTGGTTTATGTGGTGCTGGGGTTGAACTCAGGAACTCTCTCAGCAGAGGTACACCCCAGCCTGAGGGTAAATCCTAAAAATACATTGAAGTTGTGAAATGTAACTCAGTCTTGAGGGAAAATTTTAAGTACCGACTATGTAATAGGAATCATTACCTAGAGCCAGGCTTGTTAGACTTAGGTTAAAACTGGGTCTGCCATATCAGCCTTTTATTGATAAACCTTTCACATTTTAAGAATTTTAGGTTCATATGTGATGAGCATTTATCTTGGGAAAATGAAACTGTACTAAAGTTTCATAGTATAGAATTGCTGCTTAATTTAAGAGATAGTCTGTTGTAAGGATCTAAAAAGAATACTTTTGAATCAGGCCATTTGGGTTTCAGTATAGGTAAACTTTGTTTATGGCTGCTGTTTTAAATAATAAGTAGAATATTTACCTGCTTTCATAGGCTTGTAGCAGTTGAATGAGTTAACATGGGCAGTCTCCCCTGTGCCTTTGTCGAATAGAGAGCACAGCGCTAGTTGCACATGAGCCTTCGTTTGCACCATCCCGTGCAAGGGGAGAGCTGCCGGATCTGTGAACCACTTAAGGTTATGCTCAATCAGGGTTTTACACTTGATCCTAGACAGACAAGGAACCGTTGGCACACACGTGTTAGCTATGAGGTTTAGACACCTTGACTCTAACACTTTGTGCATAAATGATCAAATCCAGATTAAACTGGATTTTAGCAGAAGGGAGCACTAGCTTATTTGCATTTACAAATTGAAGTTCTTAGATGTTTTACCCAAGCACATTGATAAAGAAGTGAAGCTTGGTACAGTGAGGAAGAAAGTTCATTTATAGTAATAAACATGTAGACTTTCAGAAGTAAACCAGCCATGTGGAGTTGACTTGTAGAAATCTTATTACCTGGGTACAGTTTTGGTCTTTTATTCTGTTTTGATTTATTGGATAGAAATGGCAAAGTAGGAAATAGCACAGTGTTATGGTAGAAGCCAAGAAACTTCGTCATAAGCCAGGGCTTGGGCTTGACTTTCCCACTGACTAACCCTACGTTTAGTGTATCTCTTTGTAGTACATCTTTTCCTTCCTTCTTTCTTGTTTTTTTTTTTTTTGGTTTTTTTTTTTTTTTTGGTTTTTCGAGACAGGGTTTCTCTGTGTAGACCTGGCTGTCCTGGAACTCACTCTGTAGACCAGGCTGGCCTCAAACTCAGAAATCCACCTGCCTCTGCCTCCCGAGTGCTGGGATTAAAGTCGTGCGCCACCACGCCCAGCTTTTTTTTTTTTCTTCTTCTTAAAGATTTATTTATTTATTATATCTAAGTACACTGTAGCTGTGTTCAGACACACCACAAGAGGGCATCAGATCTCATTACGGATGGTTGTGAGCCACCATGTGGTTGCTGGGATTTGAACTCAGGACCTTTGGAAAAGCAGTCGGTGCTCTTAACCACTGAGCCATCTCACCAGCCCTAAGTATTTTCTTTATGTAGTCTCCTGATTAAATATTTTCTGGTGTTTGTGGATGCTTCCATTCCTATAAAATGGAGGTATATAATCTTGTGTTGTGAATATTGAGCATAGTATTGCTTACTTAGAACAGGACATAAGAGTTGGTCCATATTAAATATTAATATCAATCAATATTATAAAGTAAAATAAACATGTATTATATATTTTATTATCAGTATAAATTACATTTTAAAGTATTAGTAATTGTGAAACATATAGACAATTTATTGTAGTTTTGTTAATCTTATAGGAAATGTATTATATAACTTGCTTATGATACCAAAGACAGCCAGCAGTATACTTACCTGCTTATGGAATTACAGTATCATCAGGGTTTTTCTGGGAGGGGGAGAAGCACAGTTTTATTACATAGCCAATGCTGTCTCCAGCTCTCAGGTGTTGGATTACAGGATTGTACCATCATGCTTGGCTTGAACTAGTCTTATACTTGAATATTGCTATTCCTTGTGCTAGAGACATCAGTCATTGTATAAAGGTAGCAATGATAAGTAAGTTTATTTTAATAAACTTATTTTGCTTCCTAAATGTTTTCCCTCCTAGATATTTTTAATTTTTTTCAGGACTGTTCAGGCCATTTCTAGTATGAGTTAATCACTGTGTTTAGCTTATATAATTCTAAACCTAAGCATCACATATGTAACTATGCTATTGAGACAGCTTCATCACACACACACAAATTATATTTGGAAGGTAGAATTTACTAAGTTTTGCATTTTTTATTGTCTATAACTGCTACATACAAAAGTATTTCAGTCTATTTAAACTACTAAATATGTATTTAATTACATAATTTCTCAATAGGTCCCCCTCATCAACTAAAGGTGAAACCTGACTCAGAAGTTCTGGTTATAGAGAATGGAACAGCTTTCCCATTTCAGGTGGAAGTTGTGGATGAGTCAGACAACATAACAGCACAACCAAAGCTGATCGTCCACTGTAAGGTGAGGTTGTTGTGTGGATGGCCACTGTAAGGTGAGGTTGTTGTGTGGATGGCCACTGTAAGGTGAAGTTGTTATGTGGTTGGCCACTGTAAGGTGAGGTTGTTGTGTGATTGTCCAATGTAAGTTGAGTTTTTTGTGACAGTTATTAATACTCAGATTTTGTTTTGATATTTATGTTAGTAAATGGCAATGACTATTTTTACAGCTCTAAAGTTAAGCCTTAAATAGTAAGTTTTTGGATTGTTGTTTTTAATTCTTGTAAGTTATAACATTTAATGAAACCAAAGGAAATAAATCCAAGTGTGTCTTTTTGTCTGGTTTGTTTGTTTGTTTTAAATCCAATCTTAATGTTTATTCAATGGAAAAATTCTTAGGACATTTCCTTGTCAAAAGGTTTTCAATAACCCAGAGCCAATAAAGACATTGGCTCTTGCCAGTGTCTCTGTTCTTCCCTTCATTCTCTGAGCCTCTGCTGTACTGAGTTGGACTGAAGGCCTTGCTCAAGTGCGCTATCAAAAAGCCGTCTCCTCAGCCCTCTTTGCTTTTGTGTTTTGAGACAGGATTTTAAAATTGTTCAAGCTGGCTTTGAAAACTCACCCTGAAGCCCAAGAAGGCTTGACTATATGATTCTTTCTACTGCCTTAGCCTCTGTTTTGGAGATTCAAGGCCTTCCCTACCATGCTCAGCCATACAGTTTGACAGATTTGTGGTGAACATTTTCTCTCTTCTTTCCTTTGCCTCCTCACGTGTCTGTTTTCATGTGTTGGAATGCATATGGCAGAGTAGCTGGCTGGAGAGCTGCAGGAGACTCTCTTGTCTCTGATTCCTACCTTGCTTTAGGAGCACTGGGGATGGAGAGGTGCCGTACTGTAACTAGCTTTACATTCTCTCTGGGGATTCAAACGCAGGTCCTCCTACATAACATGGTTGTGTTTTAGCAACTACTGAGCCACCGCCCCATCTCCCTCCCCTAGCTTTAGATACAATGTTTCATTTCAGAATATTCAGTTAGGGCTTAAAGAAAGGTAGGGTAAGATCTACCACAAAAGGAACTCAAGAAAGTAAAAGGGGAGTGGGTGGGGGTGGTAGTACTAAAGACATGGCTGTAACATTTGTAAATCCTGCTCCTTGTAATTTTCTTTTAAGTAAAGAATTTTTTTTAAGTAAAGAAAAGAATGTTTTTCTAAAAGGATAAATTTTATGTAACACAGAAAGTCACTGTTTCTATTTTAAAAAACCTAGTGTTTTGAGTTTTATTTAGAACTTTCCAGTGTAGAGGCAGCAGTGTTAGCTGTGGTAAATTATTCAAGAATTTGAACATTTACTGAATAGTTATGGATAGTTAATGATCTTTCCACCCTTTTTCTAGTTTCTAGGTGCTCCAAACCTACCAGTCTATACTGTGGATTGCAGTAGCTCTGGAACTAGCATCCTAACAGGGTCACCCATTCAAGTTCAGAACATTAAGAAAGACCAGAAGACACTGACCGCCAGGATTGAGATACCTGTAAGCTACTGCTTTCATTGGGGTTGCACAAAGTCCTTAAGGTCTTTAACAGCTGTAGCATATTTTATGTAAAGTTGTTTGATGCTAAAGTGTGCAGTATTTATGGTTCTCTTAAAAACAATGAAGTATAACATTATTTAAACATTTTAGATCACATATTAGTAAACTCAATTATATCTCTTACAATGTTTATAATTACCACTGATTATATTTTCCTTTTTAAAAATTGGGGGTGTGTATGTCAATGTGGGGGTGTATGTGAGAACAGAGACATTGGGTCCCTTGAAGCTAGAGTGACAGTAAGTAACTGTAAGCCACCAGGGTGGGTAATGGGAAGGGAATTCAGGTGGACCCACAAAAGCAGTATGTGCCCTTGATTATATTAAAACATTGAGGATGCATTTTCTTTAGGTGATGATGTAAGCAATGAACGTGTGTTTGTGTGCGTTTACATTTTGCAAACTGTCAAGAAGTAGAATATAGTTTTGTGGGTATGGGGAAGATCTGACCTTTGAGGCAAATGGGCCTTATGTAATTAAACAGCAGTATCAGAGGACCAGGAATGATTCAGTTAAAGCAAATGACAATTGTCTTAGTCAGGGATTCTATTCCTGCACAAACATCATGACCAAGAAGCAAGTTGGGGAGGAAAGAGTTTATTTAGCTTACAATTCCATACTGCTGTTTTTATCACCAAGGAAGTCAGGACTGGAACTCAAACAGGTCAGGAAGCAGGAGCTGATGCAGAGGCCATGGAGGGATGTTCCTTACTGGCTTGCTTCCCCTGGCTTGCTCAGCCTGCTCTCTTATAGAACCAAGACTACCAGCCCAGAGATGGTCCCACCCACAAGGGACCTTTCCCTCTTGATCACTAATTGAGAAAATGCCTTACAGTTGGATCTCATGGAGGCATTTCCTCAACTGAAGGTCCTTTCTCTGTGATAACTCCAGCTGTGTCAAGTTGACACAAAACTAGCCAGTACAATTGACCCCTTGTCAACTTGACACACAAAAACATCACTAGTAAGCCTCAACCCTTACAATCTTATTCATCCCCAAAATCTAAATAACTTTAAACGTCCCACAGTCTTTACATATTCTTAAAATTTCAATCTCTTTAAAATATCCATCTCTTTTAAAATTCAAAGTCTTTTTACAATTAAAAGTCTCTTAACTGTGGGCTCCACTAAAACAGTTTCTTCCTTCAAGAGGGAAAATATCAGGGCACAGTCACAATCAAAAGCAAAAGCCAATCTCCAACCGTCCAATGTCTGGAATCCAACTCACTATCTTCTGGGCTCCTCCAAGGGCTTGGGTCACTTCTCCAGCCAGGCCCTTTGTAGCACATGTGTCATCCTCTAGGCTCCAGATGCCTGTACTCCACTGCTGCTGCTGCTCTTGGTGGTCATCTCATGATACTGGCATCTCCAAAACACTGCATGACCCCTTCAGTCCTGGGCCTTCAATTGCAACTGAGGCTGCACCTTCACCAATGGCCTTCCATGGCCTCTCACGGTGCCGAGCCTCAGCTGCTTTTCGTGACCCCTTCATGCCTTCAAAACCAGTACCACCTGAGTGACCCTTACATATTACCAAGTCCTGCTGCAGCAGGAGTACAACCTTGGCCATCTCTGGAACACAACCTCTTTGTGCTTTCAGAAAACACTTCCCAGAAGATGTCACCTCAATGATGCTAGTCTCTTCTTAATCACCGCTAATTTCTTAGCTCCAGCTAACCAGCATCAATAGTCCCAGTAATGCAAAGTTTTTGCTTTAGTAGTTTTGGTATCTTGTTAATCACAGCTGATTCTTCAGCCCCAGCTAACCAGAACTACAGAATCTTCACAATCAAAACAGCAATGGCCCTGAAAAGAGTCTTTAATTTTCCCTCTGAAATTTCACAAACCAGACCTCCATCTTCTGCAGTGTTTTCAACATTATCTTCCAAGCTCCTACACAACATCCGACATAGCTCTTAACAACGGATGGATCTTCAAGCCCAAAGCTCCAAAGTCCTTCCACAGTCCTCCCCAAAACATGGTCAGGTTGTCACAGGAATACCCCACTCTGCTGGTACCAATTTGTCTTAGTCAGGGTTTCTAGTCCTGCACAAAACATCATGACCAAGAAGCAAGTTGGGGAGGAAAGGGTTTATTCAGCTTACACTTCCATACTGCTGTTCATCACCAAGGAAGTCAGGACTGGAACTCAAGCAGGTCAGGAAGCAGGAGCTGATGCAGAGGCCATGGAGGGATGTTCCTTACTGGCTTGCCTCCCCTGGCTTGCTCAGCCTGCTCTCTTATAAAACCAAGATTACCAGCCACAAGGGGCCTTTCCCCCTTGATCACTAATTGAGAAAATGCCTTACAGTTGGATCTCATGGAGGCATTTCCTCAACTGAAGGTCCTTTCTCTGTGATAACTCCAGCTGTGTCAAGTTGACACAAAACTAGCCAGTACGAGAAGTTATATCTGCTTTTATGCAGTTGGTTCTGCCTTGCCCAAGGGCAGCGGCCTTTTTAAGTCTGGATATTTTGAAAATAAATTGCTTGATATCTTATAATATAGGAATTTAAAAATAAATTTTAAATCACCTAAATGGGTTTATGTTGGGATAACTGTAGATAAGGAAGGAAGGAAGTATGTATATTAAGTCATATTTAAAGTTATCGTAGAATTAAGTTATTATAAATAAATTTGTGCTGTTAAAGGTATTGTGTTTTATTAAAGAAGTAACGGTTTAGTAGTTTACTTTTCTATCCTAAAAGTAACATTTAAATGATGGATCTGTACAGTTGTAGTGTACTACTAATCAATATAAATTTCCCTGTATGCTGATGAGCTCAGCTTTCACAGCATCTCAAATTCTTCTGGCTATCATTTTTTCATTTATTCCAGTGTGCTATTAACTAAAAACAAAACAAAACAAATAAAACAAACAAAAAAACAAAAACCATAAAATGTCAATAAAGCTTAGTAATAAAAAGCACTATCTTCTATGTAGCAACTTGTCTCCAGTTGTATTAAAAGTTCATGGTTTCTTCTTTATTCTGTTTTTAAAATTAATTATTTCAATGTTGCCCCCCTGGTCCTCTCTCCCAGAGTTCTTCACCCCATTCCCCCTCCCCTTCACCTTTGAGAGGGTGCTTCCTTCTTCTTTATTCTTACTAAGTGATGGTTATTGAATCTGTGACTTAATGTAAATTTTGTGAATCTATAATTATTTTAAATGAACTTTCTAAAAAAAGAAGGCATCTTTGTTAGTTTGCAGACTGTAGCCAGTCCTATTTATGCCTGATGGTGTAAAATATCATATTATTAAAGTATAATACCTTTTTGTTTGTTTGATTTAAAGGCAGGGTCTCTTGCATATTCCAGGCTGACCTTGAACTTACTGTGTAGCTGAGAATGGCTTGAACTCCTGACCTCCTGCCTACCTCTCGCAAGTGGTGGGCGTACAGGTGGGTGCCACCACATCTGGCTTATAATGTCTTTCTAATGATAAAACCTCCAAGTGTAACTGTGGTAAGATGATCTTCCCTAATGTTGGAACTAAACTGTTAAACAGTGCCATGGCGTCAGTATATGTTCTATGTTCTCTCTTCTAGAGCTGTAAAGATGTGTCACCTGTTGAAAAGACGATCAAGTTACTTCCCAGTAGCCACGCTGCTTGCCTGCAGATCTTTAGTGTAGAGGAGCAAAAGGCGATCCAGATCAAACATCAGGATGAGGTTACTTGGGTAGCAGGTGATGTAATACGCAATCTAATTTTTCAAATGTATGACGAAGGAGAAAGAGAAATCAATATTACACCATCCTTGGCAGAAAAAATTAAGGTAAGTATTTTAGGCAAATTGTTTACTTGTAAACAATTTACTTGTTTAACTTGTTTATGTTTTGAAAATTGAAATTTTGTAGATAGCCTATAAATTGTTTATCAAAGAAAAATACTGTTATTAGGTTGGTGCTAAATAAATTATGGTTTTGGATTGTAAAAATTAAATCCTCATAACTAGACTCAAAACACATTTTTATTACTCAACATCAGAGCCATTACAATCAACACATTTTTGCCAATGAGAAATGAGCTTGTGTGTTCTTATAAAATACAAATTGAAAATCAGTGAACTCATAGAGAGCATGCAAGGAGGCAGCGTCAGCTGGGTAGTTTCTTCTGAGGACGCTCACTGGGCTCCCTTTCTGAGTTTCCTTTCCACTTGTGCTTCACATGCTGAGTAGCCATTGAGAATGGAGTAACATTAGAGCATCCATCCGTCCATCTGTCGGCTTCTACGCTTGCTCTCAAGTGGTCAGTGCCAACTTTTGATGGCTCCATTGTGCTCCATGTCTTCCAGACCGTTTTCCTAGCAAAACTTTTTGAGCCAGAGCTGCACAAATATGTTCATTAGTTCCCTGGCCAGATGGACTGATAGTTTTTCAAGTTTTCTCTGCTGCTTGATGACTTATTTTGATCTTGAATAAGAAAATCACTCGGGCCAGGTGTGATGGCCTTTAATACCAGCACTTGGAGACAGAAGCAAGCAAATCTATTGAGTTTCAAGACAAGCATGTTCTACACAGTGAGCTCTAGGATAGCCAGAGCTATGAGCTGTGTAGAGAAACCCCATCTGTCTATCAATCCATTAATAAATAAATAGAAAAAAAAATCACCCAGGGCTTTGTAGAGAGACCCTTTCTATAAATAAATACATACATACATACATACACATACATGCATACATACATACAAACAAAATAAAATCACTCAGATTTGTCTTTTTGTTTAATGTCATTTTTGTAGTTTTAAATAAAAAAACAGCAGCTGATGATTCATTTGCAAAATAGCATACACTGAGAATCGTACTAAGATAGTGTGGCATGACCACCACTGTTTAAAAATGCACATCAGTGACAGACAACAAAATCTAGTAGGACGGTTGTTTTGCACTAGCCCAATAGTTTAAATTCTAGGCTAAATCCATTTTTTGTGTGTATGGACTTGATTGAAATGTGGATGATTTACATGTGGAAAATCTAGTACTTAGAGAAATAATCTTTGGGTTGGCAAGATGGCTCAGCAGATAAAAGCCCTAGGGCCAAGCCCACTTTTCTGAACTGTTGTCAGATTTAGGTTATCTTTGACCATGAAGGCCAAGTCATTGTCAGGTACCCCAGGAAGGAGAACAACCCCAGTCTAGGAATAATATCCATATTTGGGAAACTCGGGAGTTTTGATTGCCTCAAGATGGGTAGCTCGGTGGAGTTTGGTGACCATGTCTTTCTATCATGACAGGGAGCGGAGTCTTTTTGCCTAGCAAGTCTCCCCACCGTTTGTGTCCCTTTTGGCATCTTTTTATTTTGTTGTTGGCTTTTTGTTCTCTTGGTTTCTTTGTGTACATCGGGGGCTGGAGCAGTTCAGGTTCAGTTAAGGTAACTACAATCTGGAGAGGCCCCGCTGGTTCTAGGTCCTCCTTCTTGACGCCCCACTGGTTCTAGGTCCTCCTTCTTGACGGCCAAGACTGCTGCCTTGTTCTTTTGGTCTTTGGGAGGGGCTCCTGTTTCTGATTTCCTTTCCAGCTGAGGTGAGAGGCCCCTTCTTTATATAGAGGGTCTGCCTCCTGCATATGAGCCATGGTAAATATATACTGAATGTCCATGTACACAGAGATGACTTTGCCTTGCCCCTGTGCAGCCCTTGGCTTAACAAGAGATGCTCAGCCCTTTGTGTTCCTGAGGGGCTGGGCCAAGGTTAGGTCTGATGGTTGAACTGCATCAGTCATTTCCAGTTGAGTCTACTGTTAGGGCACTGTCTGTCTCCAGTTCCAACTGGAGCCACAGGGACCACATTCAGAACCTCTGCCAGACCACTCAGTGGTGACA
Source organism: Mus musculus (assembly GCF_000001635.26). Lineage (NCBI taxonomy): Eukaryota > Metazoa > Chordata > Mammalia > Rodentia > Muridae > Mus > Mus musculus. The sequence continues at coordinate 71,392,672 of NC_000083.6, read as the reverse complement.
CGCACAAGTGCCTGTTTCTTCTCACGGACGCTCCCTCAGATGGTGGTTTCTTGTATTTGTTTTGAGGTCATCGTCACATGTAGGCCAAGCTGGCCTGTAGTTGCTGTCATTGCCTCCGTCTCCTAACTGCTAGAATTGCAGGCATACACTGCACAATGGCTTCTGTTGTTGTTTCAGTTTTGTTTCTTCTAAGAAGGAGCATTCTAAGAGTGTTTCCACTAACCCTCACCCTGGGATCATTCACTGCAGACTCCTGGCAGTGCCCTCATGTCTAGCTGATCTCCACTTTAAAATGTAGTAGGAACAGTGACAGCCTTGTAGCAATGCTCTAAAAATACATGCCTTAATGGCTTTAAGTTTTTATTATGAAGATTCAGAAATACCCGCAGCAAATCCAAATATGTAACCATGCTATACTATTATTTCTGATCCTAGAATGACTTTCTAGCTGGGCTTGGTGATGTTTACCAGGACTTGGGAGATAGAAGGAGGTGAATATCTGAATTCAAGGCCAACCAGGTTTCTAGAGTGTTCCAGGACAGTCTCAAGAAAATACATTAGAAGGAGGAGGAGGAGGTGGAGGAGGAGGAGGAGGAGGAGGAGGAGGAGGAGGAGGAGGAGGAGGAGGAGGAGGAGGAAAAAAAAGCCGGGCGTGGTGGTGCGCACCTTTAATCCCAGCACTCAGGAGGCAGAGGCAGGCAGATTTCTGAGTTCAAGGCCAGCCTGGTCTACAAAGTGAGTTCTGGGACAGCCAGGGCTATACAGAGAAACCCTCCCTGTCTTGGGGAAAAAAAAAGGAGGAGGAGAAGGAGAAGAAGAAAGAAGGAGAAGAAGGAGAAGAAGAAGAAAAAAGAGGAGGAGGAAAGAAGAAGGAGAAGAAGAAGAAAATAGACTTTCTTTTTCTTTGGCTGTGGGAGGGGTAAATTATAATTTACCTTTAAGCTTCTTCACTAAATTGATGTGGTGTGGTGGCACATTCCTGTAGTCCTCGCAGTTGGAAGGTGGAGGACCATGAGTTGATGTCCATCCTAAGCAACATTAGTTTGGGGGCAGCCTGATCTACCTGGAACCCTGTTTCAGAAGATTAAAAAAGAAGAAAAAGACTCTTTATAAGTGGTTATGGGAAGGCCCGAGTAACCTATGAGCTTTGTGTTGCATGAATTCTCTCCTAGGTTAATTGGACTCCTGAGGTGAACAAAGAACATTTGGTACAAGGTCTCCTTCCTGATGTGCAAGTACCAACATCTGTGAAAGATGTCCGCTACTGCCATGTTTCTTTCCAAGATGACCACGTGTGTCTGGAGAGCGCCTTTACAGTAAGGTTTGTGAACTTGTCATATTTGCAAATACTTCCAGACTTAGCATACCACAACACGAGAGTTCTCTGCAGTGTACTCTTGAGAGGAAAAGCTGCTTTGAGGATTTAAAAAAAAAAAAACATGTTTTAATTTCTATAAAATATTTAGATTGATTCAGATTGTCGTTACAATCAATCATCGTCACTGAACATCGTAGTTCATTGTTGGACTTTTGTTAGAGGCAGAGTCCAACTATGCAGCCCAGAATGGCTTCAAACTCACAATCTTTCTGCCTCAGTCTCCCAAGTGCTGGAATTACATGTGGTAGCACTGTATATGGTTGATAGTGATTAATCCTTTCATGATTATAACCCTGCACTTTATTGTTTCATTAGCAACTGTAACAATGCATCAAACAACAGAGGCCTAAAAAACGCAAAACACAGGGTATGGTTTTAGAAGAAAAATTACGTTGGTTAGGGATGAATTTTGAAGCTGAGTTCAGTTAGAATTTATATTTACAACGCAGAGAAAAAAGTAGAGCTTAGTATAAAGGAGCAAAAGACTGCAGTCCTGACACAGCAGCTCCTGGGCTGCCGGCCCCGTAACCCCTACATCCGCTCCCTGCCGCTCCCTGCGTTGTGATTCTTCCTTGCTCTTCCGACAGTATTTCCTTATCATAACTTCCTGTGATGCATATAAAGAATATAACGTAACTTTTTCTTGCATCAGTAGCAATGAGAAGTGAAAGATTTGGAGGGCTCTGTTGGATTTAATTTTACAACTTACATATATGTTGCTCTTCACTTTTTTTCTGCTATTAATAGTTAATTAAAGCCTTTTAACCAAACAATTTTAGACCACTTCCTGATGATCCCAAACATTTAAAATGTGAATTAAAAGGAGGAAAAACAGTGCAGATGGGCCAAGAGCTTCAAGGAGAAATAGGTTAGTATACCCTTTTTGTATGATGCTGACTTCAACTAATATTTTAAAATATATGGTTTGAAAGATGCTTTGTGGCACACACTGAGACTCAGTGTTATAAGATAGTTTATTTTAAAATTCTTGCATTTGTTATAGGAAATAATAATCAGTATTAAAAGTATGAATTGATTCCTCTGTAGCTTTTATTTTTTTCTTATAGCTAGAAAATACATACCATTAAGCGTTTCCTTTAGGCGTTAGGCTGTATCTCTTTAGTTGAGCATGCCTGCCGTGTGTGTGTGTGTGTGTGTGTGTGTGTGTGTGTGTGTGTGTGTGTGTGTGTGAGCCTGTGCCCAATCCCTAGCAGCTCACCAATACAGATAAAACGAACACTGGGGCACCTCAGACACTAAAGCAGTCTGTAAGCAAGCCTGCACGGGCTCTTGATATAGTGTAATGGTTATAAGAGAAATAATTATGTATGTATATTACCTGTGTATGAAAATAAATTAAAGCTTCCAAGTACATTTTATGTGTAAGATGCATCTTAAAAGGATTTTAACTAGAAACTTTGTTCTTTTTTAAGTTGTAATAATTGCAGATCAGTATGGAAATCAGATTTCATCATTTTCACCTGATTCCTTATCTACTTTGTCGATTACTGGAGATGGCCTTGACAGCTCAAACTTGAAAATCACCTTGGAGGTATTTTACAAACCCTGTAAAATTGGATTTGTGCTTGAGAAAAGATTGAAGTTTAACTTTACATATATTACTTTATTTTTTAAAATATTTTATTTGCATTTGTGTATATATACTACACTTGGCTAAATGCTTACCGTAGCAGGTGTGGAGACCAAGGACAGCTTGTGGGCGTCCCAGACACTCAACATGAACTTGGTGGCAGGTGCCGTCTCTACCTATGCATCACCTCGACAGCCCTGATGTAGAACTTGTATTTAAAAATTGCAGGATAGCATCTGTGAGACCCAGATCCTTGGCCAACAGCAGCAAATGGTGTTGCCCTGATCCAGCCACTCACTTGCAGCTGTCCTTGCCTTCCCTTCAACCATGTTACGTTGTTAGACTGTAGTTGCTATAATTTACTGTATGCATCTGTACCCAGAATGTACCTGTGTTTACACATGCATGTACGTTTTCAGTTAGGTATTCAAATAGAACTGAGCGCTTACCCCTGCATTAAAGCAGGGTACGAGGAGGTCATTCGCTGTTTAACTTTGCCACTCGTCAGTTAATTCAGTTTAACTTTCTTTTTTTTTTTTTTTTTTTTTTTTTTAAAGATTTATTTATTTATTATATGTAAGTACACTATCTTCAGACACTCCAGAAGAGGGCGTCAGATCTTGTTACGGATGGTTGTGAGCCACCATGTGGTTGCTGGGATTTGAACTCCGGACCTCTGGAAGAGCAGTCGGGTGCTCTTACCCACTGAGCCATCTCACCAGCCCCAGTTTAACTTTCAAAGCAAAGGCCTTGATAGAATTCTTGGAGCTTAAAACAAGCATGAAGCGCTTTTCTTGAAAAGGTCAAAGCCAGCATTAGGTGAAAGGATGTTCTGAAATGGATCTTGAAAGATCCTGCCAGGCACTGTAGGTTAGAAAAAGAGGTTCCCTCGGGTCTACAGAATCTGATTCATTGACTACGTTATGCTTTTCACTTGACAGAGTGACCAAGAGAATAGCCTCTTCTGTTGTCTTTCTCACCAGTTTCTGCCTTTCCTGTTAGGCTGTTGTTTCTAATGCTAAAGAGCTCTCGTGAGTTCTTTATGTTTATATAAAGTCCGCTCTTCCTGATTTCAGCTTATTCCATTGTTTATTTTCAACTATATGTGTTGATGAAATGAAGATGTGCAGGGTTGTTGCTATGTGTGCACAGGCTCCTCGCCTCTGACCGCGCTGTTTCTGAAGTGTAACCTGCCTGTTTACACCTCCAGTGTTCCCGGTCCACTAGATTACTCCCTCAGCTATAAACACGCTAGCAGTGTGGCTGGTCTTAAACAGTACACATTCACATATATGAGGCATATAGACATAAATGCAGACAAAGCATCCATATACATAATGTAGATTGAAATGTATATAGGATTATATTCACACAAATAGGACATGGATCATCAACTATTAAAATATGAGTACTTTTGTGCCATTTCTGGTCTAGAATGAGCTAACCCATGTAGTCATGTTGCAAAAATTAATGGCTTATTAGTTCACTGACTTATTAATAGGGTTTGGAACCATTATTCTGAATAATTGATAAGGACAAAAGCCCTAGTCAGTGTGAATATCATCTTGACAAAGAGAGAGCAAAAAGGGGGTGGGGAATAGTGAAGATCTATGCGTGTTAGAAAGGGGGGGGCTTGTGAAGATGTGTGCATGCTAAAATGTAGCAGTGTAGGGTGTTCAGGAAGGTACATTAAGGTTTTGCTTTTTGGAACTAGATAAAGAAAAGCTACAGGGAAAGTCTCAGTCACCTGTGCTGGCTTCTGAGGTAAAGAGACAGACTGACCGTTCCTAACACATTTGAAAGCCAAAAACTTTTCACTAATAACATGACACTCAAAGTTGCCAGCTTTTGGAGTATTTGATATTTATAGATGAGAAGTGGGGGTTTTTCGGGGGAGGGGGTAGAGGTAGGGGCATGGGGTTTGCTTCAAGACAGGGTTTCTCTGTATATACCTTGCTGTCCTGGAACTCACTCAGTAGACTAGGCTTGTCTTAAACTCACAAGCGATCTGCCTGCCTCTGACTCCCAGTGCTGGGGCTGAAGGCGTGCACTACCAGTTCCTGGCTAGACTAGGAATCTTACCCAGTCGATGCAAATATTACAAAGTTCCCAGGGGCCCAAGCCAAGCTGGGTGTGGCATGGCAGCACATGCCTTTGCTCCCAGCACTAGGGAGCATACAGAGGCAAATCTTTTTAGGTTCAAGGCTAGCCTGCTCTAGTGTCATTCCAGAACATCCAGAGCTACCTAGGTCTTATCTCAAACAAATAAATAAATTTAGAAAACTCAAAAATGTGAAACACTTTATCTTAAGCATTTTGGTAAAAAAAAAAAAAAAAAGAAAGAGAGAGAGAGAGAGAAATAAAAATTATGAGAAAACAAGGTAAAAGAGATAACTCACAGTCCTTTAGATTCCCTGCCACTGAAAGAAGAGAAAATACCATTTTTCCTCCCTAAGAAAAGGATGGAGTATGCCAGTGTTGGCATGGGTTCAGTCTGTTACCCCAAAATAACCTGTGTATGATACAACTTTTTTTTTTTTAAAGACTAAGCAATGTCAATTGTGTTTTCTCACTGTCCATCTCTGCACTAGGCCAACTCACAGAGCGTAAGTGTGCAAGGCATCAGGTTTACTCCAGGGCCTCCTGGACCCAAGGATCTGTGTTTTACTTGGCGAGAGTTTTCTGACTTTCTGCGCGTGCAACTGGTTTCTGGACCTCCAACCAAGCTGCTGCTTATGGACTGGCCAGAGCTGAAAGAGGTAGGCAGCTTCCTGTCTCCCTGGGAAGAGCTAGAGATGCAGGCTCCCTAGGTGTTTCAGAGTTTTGCTGGACTTGTAAAGATAAATTTTGTTTTAAAAAAAACAATAATTGTAACTAATAGTAACAAAACAAGGTGAGTCTTAATATTTTAATTGTTCACTGTGTTCTAGTGTTCTGAAATTCTGAATATAAAACCTTTAAAACTGTTCTAGACATGTATAAAAATTAAAACAATAATGAAACTGATTTTGCCAGAAACCCATTTCATTAGTTAACTGTTTTTTGCTAATTTTGTTTCATTGTTCTCTTAAAAAATGTAAAAACTCTATTGCAGGTGTTTTTTCTTTGAAGATTAGTCTATTTGTGTGTGATTGTGGGGGTGGGGGGTGTTGGATGGGCACTGTTGTGTGCATGTACCACAGAGAGAGAAGGGGACTCACTGAGTGTCTCCCTCTGTTGCTCAGCCTGTTCCTTCAAGGTAGGGTGTCCCCTGAGCCTGGGCTGGTCTTGGCCAGGCTGGAAGCTAGCAAGCTTCAGAACCATCCTACATCTACACCACTCAGAGCTGAGGCACAGGCTGTGTTCAATGCCTGGCTTCCTTCATGAGTGCTGGATTTGAACTGTGATCCTCATGAGAACACAGCAAGTGTTTTTAACAGTTAAGTCATCTCTCCAGCCTCGGTGAAGGTTTTGTAAAGCATATTTCAGGTGTCAGATTATTGTACCAATATGAATTTTCTATGAAAATATTTAAGTCTTAAAAACCAATTTTGCAAACATCTGGCAAACCTTGTCTCTGTTGATTTTCATTTACTAATAACTTTAGAATTCAGTAAATTTAGGCTGGTGATATGATGCCATATACTTTTTTTTTTTCCATTTTTTACTAGGTATTTAGCTCATTTACATTTCCAATGCTATACCAAAAGTCCCCCATACCCACCCACCCCCAATCCCCTACCCACCCACTCCCCCTTTTTGGCCCTGGCGTTCCCCTGTACTGGGGCATATAAAGTTTGCGTGTCCAATGGGCCTCTCTTTCCAGTGATGGCCGACTAGGCCATCTTTTGATACATATGCAGCTAGAGTCAAGAGCTCCGGGGTACTGGTTAGTTCATAATTTTGTTCCGCCTATAGGGTTGCAGATCCCTTTAGCTCCTTGGCTACTTTCTCTAGCTCCTCCATTGGGAGCCCTGTGATCCATCCATTAGCTGACTGTGAGCATCCACTTCTGTGTTTGCTAGGCCCCGGCATAGTCTCACAAGAGACAGCTACATCTGGGTCCTTTCGATAAAATCTTGCTAGTGTATGCAATGGTGTCAGCCTTTGGATGCTGATTATGGGGTGGATCCCTGGATATGGAAGTCTCTACATGGACCATCCTTTTATCTCAGCTCCAAACTTTGTCTCTGTAACTCCTTCCAAGGGTGTTTTGTTCCCACTTCTAAGGAGGGGCATAGTGTCCACACTTCAGTCTTCATTTTTCTTGAGTTTCATGTGTTTAGGAAATTGTATCTTATATCTTGGGTATCCTAGGTTTTGGGCTAATATCCACTTATCAGTGAGTACATATTGTGTGAGTTCCTTTGTGAATGTGTTACCTCACTCAGGATGATGCCCTCCAGGTCCATCCATTTGGCTAGGAATTTCATAAATTCATTCTTTTTAATAGCTGAGTAGTACTCCATTGTGTAGATGTACCACATTTTCTGTATCCATTCCTCTGTTGAGGGGCATCTGGGTTCTTTCCAGCTTCTGGCTATTATAAATAAGTCTGCTATGAACATAGTGGAGCATGTGTCCTTCTTACCAGTTGGGGCATCTTCTGGATATATGCCCAGGAGAGGTATTGCTGGATCCTCCGGTAGTACAATGTCCAATTTCCTGAGGAACTGCCAGACTGATTTCCAGAGTGGTTGTACAAGCCTGCAATCCCACCAACAATGGAGGAGTGTTCCTCTTTCTCCACATCCTCGCCAGCATCTGCTGTCACCTGAATTTTTGATCTTAGCCATTCTGACTGGTGTGAGGTGGAATCTCAGGGTTGTTTTGATTTGCATTTCCCTGATGATTAAGGATGTTGAACATTTTTTCAGGTGCTTCTCTGCCATTCGGTATTCCTCAGGTGAGAATTCTTTGTTCAGTTCTGAGCCCCATTTTTTAATAGGGTTATTTGATTTTCTGAAGTCCACCTTCTTGAGTTCTTTATATATGTTGGATATTAGTCCCCTATCTGATTTAGGATAGGTAAAGATCCTTTCCCAATCTGTTGGTGGTCTTTTTGTCTTATTGACGGTGTCTTTTGCCTTGCAGAAACTTTGGAGTTTCATTAGGTCCCATTTGTCAATTCTCGATCTTACAGCACAAGCCATTGCTGTTCTGTTCAGGAATTTTTCCCCTGTGCCCATATCTTCAAGGCTTTTCCCCACTTTCTCCTCTATAAGTTTCAGTGTCTCTGGTTTTATGTGAAGTTCCTTGATCCACTTAGATTTGACCTTAGTACAAGGAGATAAGTATGGATCGATGCGCATTCTTCTACATGATAACAACCAGTTGTGCCAGCACCATTTGTTGAAAATGCTGTCTTTCTTCCGCTGGATGGTTTTAGCTCCCTTGTCAAAGATCAAGTGACCATAGGTGTGTGGGTTCATTTCTGGGTCTTCAATTCTATTCCATTGGTCTACTGGTCTGTCTCTATACCAGTACCATGCAGTTTTTATCACAATTGCTCTAAAGCTTTAGGTCAGGCATGGTGATTCCACCAGAGGTTCTTTTATCCTTGAGAAGACTTTTTGCTATCCTAGGTTTTTTGTTATTCCAGATGAATTTGCAAATTGCTCCTTCTAATTCGTTGAAGAATTGAGTTGGAATTTTGATGGGGATTGCATTGAATCTGTAGATTGCTTTTGGCAAGATAGCCATTTTTACAATGTTGATCCTGCCAATCCATGAGCATGGGAGATCTTTCCATCTTCTGAGATCTTCTTTAATTTCTTTCTTCAGAGATTTGAAGTTTTTATCATATAGATCTTTCACTTCCTTAGTTAGAGTCACGCCAAGATATTTTATATTATTTGTGACTATTGAGAAGGGTGTTGTTTCCCTAATTTCTTTCTCAGCCTGTTTATTCTTTGTATAGAGAAAGGCCATTGACTTGTTTGAGTTTATTTTATATCCAGCTACTTCACCGAAGCTGTTTATCAGGTTTAGGAGTTCTCCGGTAGAATTTTTAGGCTCACATATATACTATCATATCATCTGCAAAAAGTGATATTTTGACTTCCTCTTTTCCAATTTGTATCCCCTTGATCTCCTTTTGTTGTCGAATTGCTCTGGCTAATACTTCAAGTACTATGTTGAAGAGGTAGGGAGAAAGTGGGCAGCCTTGTCTAGTCCCTGATTTTAGTGGGATTGCTTCCAGCTTCTCTCCATTTACTTTGATGTTGGCTACTGGTTTGCTGTAGATTGCTTTTATCATGTTTAGGTATGGGCCTTGAATTCCTGATCTTTCCAACACTTTTATCATGAATGGGTGTTGGATCTTGTCAAATGCTTTTTCTGCATCTAACGAGATGATCATGTGGTTTTTGTCTTTGAGTTTGTTTATATAATGGATTACATTGATGGATTTTCGTATATTAAACCATCCCTGCATCCCTGGAATAAAACCTACTTGGTCAGGATGGATGATTGCTTTAATGTGTTCTTGGATTCAGTTAGCGAGAATTTTATTGAGGATTTTTGCATCGATATTCATAAGAGAAATTGGTCTGAAGTTCTCTATCTTTGTTGGGTCTTTCTGTGGTTTAGGTATCAGAGTAATAGTGGCTTCATAAAATGAGTTGGGTAGAGTACCTTCTACTTCTATTTTGTGAAATAGTTTGTGCAGAACTGGAATTAGATCTTCTTTGAAGGTCTGATAGAACTCTGCACTAAACCCGTCTGGTCCTGGGCTTTTTTTGGCTGGGAGACTATTGATAACTGCTTCTATTTCTTTAGGTGATATGGGACTGTTTAGATGGTCAACTTGATCCTGATTCAACTTTGGTACCTGGTATCTGTCCAGAAATTTGTCCATTTCGTCCAGGTTTTCCAGTTTTGTTGAGTATAGCCTTTTGTAGAAGGATCTGATGGTGTTTTGGATTTCTTCAGGATCTGTTGTTATGTTTCCCTTTTTATTTCTGATTTTGTTAATTAGGATTTTGTCCCTGTGCCCTTTAGTGAGTCTAGCTAAGGGTTTATCTATCTTGTTGATTTTTTCAAAGAACCAACTCCTCGTTTGGTTAATTCTTTGAATAGTTCTTCTTGTTTCCACTTGGTTGATTTCACCCCTGAGTTTGATTATTTCCTGCCGTCTACTCCTCTTGGGTGAATTTGCTTCCTTTTTTTCTAGAGCTTTTAGATGTGTTGTCAAGCTGCTAGTATGTGCTCTCTCCCGTTTCTTCTTGGAGGCACTCAGAGCTATGAGTTTCCCTCTTAGAAATGCTTTCATTGTGTCCCATAGGTTTGGGTACGTTGTGGCTTCATTTTCATTAAACTCTAAAAAGTCTTTAATTTCTTTCTTTATTCCTTCCTTGACCAAGGTATCATTGAGAAGAGTGTTGTTCAGTTTCCATGTGAATGTTGGCTTTCCATTAATTATGTTGTTATTGAAGATCAGTCTTAGGCCATGGTGGTCTGATAGGATACATGGGACAATTTCAATATTTTTGTATCTGTTGAGGCCTGTTTTGTGACCAATTATATGGTCAATTTTGGAGAAGGTCCCGTGAGGTGCTGAGAAGAAGGTATATCCTTTTGTTTTAGGATAAAATGTTCTGTAGATATCTGTCAGGTCCATTTGTTTCATAACTTCTGTTAGTTTCACTGTGTCCCTGTTTAGTTTCTGTTTCCACGATCTGTCCATTGATGAAAGTGGTGTGTTGAAGTCTCCCACTATTATTGTGTGAGGTGCAACGTGTGCTTTGAGCTTTACTAAAGTGTCTTTAATGAATGTGGCTGCCCTTGCAGTTGGAGCATAGATATTCAGAATTGAGAATTCCTCTTGGAGGATTTTACCTTTGATGAGTATGAAGTGTCCCTTCTTGTCTTTTTTGATAACTTTGGGTTGGAAGTCGATTTTATCCGATATTAGAATGGCTACTCCAGCTTGTTTCTTCAGACCATTTGCTTGGAAAATTGTTTTCCAGCCTTTCACTCTGAGGTAGTGTCTGTCTTTTTCCCTGAGATGGGTTTCCTGTAAGCAGCAGAATGTTGGGTCCTGTTTGTGTAGCCAGTCTGTTAGTCTATGTCTTTTTATTGGGGTGCTAGAATTAAAAGTATATTGTGCATGCGTATTCTCTCATCCTTAGGGGCAACCAGGCCTTGGGAGCCAGTATTTAGTATTACAGTACATAGCAAAAGACTAAACCTCAACCCTCAGGAAGTAATTATATTGTTTGGCACATACTTATTTGTGTTTATTTAAATGTTTGTATCTCTTTCAGTCCATTCCTGTGATTAATGGAAGACAATTAGAGAACCCTCTCATTGTTCAACTTTGTGATCAGTGGGATAATCCTGCTTTAGTCCCAAACGTTAAAATATGTCTCATAAAAGCAAGCAGCTTAAGGGTAAGTTTCAATTTCCTTAGATATTTTTCACTGAAAATTCTGTATTTCAGAGCTGGAGAGACAGCATTTGCTGCTCTTGCAGAGGACAGAGTTTCTGTATCAACATGGCAACTTAGAACCATCTGTAACTCCAGTTCCAGGGGATCTGATGCCCTCTTCTGGCCTCCACAGGCACACAACCGGAGCATAGACATTTATGCCGATAAAGCACCTATACACATAAAATGCAAATGAGTTAATCTTTAAGAAAAATTTTGTATCTTAAGGCAGCGTAGCTCAGTAGGAAAGTGATTTCTCGCATGCACAAAAATGTATGTTTGATCACTATTACCTTCTTCCCGTGCACTCCCTAAAGGTACAGCATTTTATCCTCATGATAGTATCAGGTATCACATTTTTGTCTTTAAAAAAAAAAAGTAGGGGCTGGTGAGATGGCTCAGTGGGTAAGAGCACCCGACTGCTCTTCCAAAGGTCCAGAGTTCAAATCCCAGCAACCACATGGTGGCTCACAACCATCCGTAACGAGATCTGACTCCCTCTTCTGGAGTGTCTGAAGACAGCTACAGTGTACTTACATATAAATAAATAAATAAATAAATAAATAAATAAATAATCCTATATAACCTTTATTATTGCTTAATCTAAACCACAGAGTCTTTACATTTGATAAGGTACAGTTTGTAGCTTCTAAGCAACATAGCAAGGCGTCACCACTGCAGTTACCATGGTTTCTCTCAATCATTTAAACATGTGCTGTCACCGTGACGGTTAGTGCTATAGTCGGTCACTAGCAATCATTTAAACATGTGCTGTCACCGTGACGGTTAGTGCTATAGTAGAAAAGCGGTCACTAGCAATCATTTAAACGTGCTATCACCGTGACTGGGATTAAAGGCGTGCGCCACCACCGCTCGGCGAGAATTCTGTAACTTGATAATTTTTTGAATGAGTTTTAGAGCATGTGATTACATATTTTTTCAACTAATTTTAGATTTGAAATTTTTATTTTTATAGTTACCTGCACATATAACTTAAAATAAGAACAACTTAGAAGCATGCTACTAGACAAGAACTTGATTTCTAGAATTTTCTAACCAACCTTTTTATTATGTTTTATTTGTAGCTACTACCTTCAAACCAGCAGCATAAAACAGATGATAAGGGCAGAGCTAATTTGGGGGTGTTCACTGTTTGTGCTCCAAGGTAAGAAGTGAAAGTTTTACAGTATTGGTATTACATAGATTGATTTTTCTTATTAATTTATGAACTTAATATTATAATAACTGGGGCTGGAGAGATGACTCAGCAGTTAAGAGCACTGAATGCTTTTCTGGAGGTCCTGAGTTCAAATTCCAGCAATCATATGTGGCTTACAGCCATTTGTAATGAAATAGGATACCCTCTTCTGGTGTGTCTAAAGACAGCTACAGTGTACTTACATATAATAAATAAAAAAAATCTTAAGAAAAAACAAACAAACTCCAAAAGCCTACATTTAAAAAAGATTATAATAACTGTGTTTCAATTTAGTGTTAAACAATTTTAATTCAGAGTAGGAATAAAATTATTCTCTAAAAATGTTGAGCTTTAGTTATAACCAATGTAATTTGACCCTTTTTTCTATTTTGTTAGGGGAGAACACACTGTGCAGGTTAAAGGTGTCTATAATAAGAGCACTATAGAAGGGCCTACAATTAAGTTAACAATTCTTCCAGACCCTGAAAAGCCCATTCGCCTCAATGTTAAATATGACCAAGATGCCTCTTTTATAGCAGGGGACATATTCACTGGTAAGTACTGGGGAATATTAAATCTTTAATGATAATTTCCCTTATAGTAATATTAGTGGGACAAATTAAATTTGATGTTTAGCATGATAAAAAATGCATGTCATTACCTTTAACTGATAAAGAAAATGCATGAGACCGCACAGTCTCTCTCATTCTGTTGTTCTGCAATTCTTTAATTTTAAGAATAAAAGTTAATATATAAACGAGTAGTCAAAGTCTAAGGCACCCAGTTTAATGGAATCCAAAGATAAGTGAAGCTATGGCAGAGGGATTGCAGCAAGCATGGGACCAACAGAGTACAGAGAAACAACTTTTGGTTTCAAAAAACAAAACAAAGAAATAAAAACAAATGGTGACTAGTCTGTAGCTCAGCTGTTACCTGTGCTGTGCTTTTATATCTAAAAGCCATTGGAGCTAGAACAGTTTACCTTAAATTGGGTAGAAATCAATTGTATCAGGAGGAACCAAATTATTTCAGAACATCGACCACCTACTAAACAGCTACTCAGATTCTTTGTTTTAGTCATGAATATTAAACTTTTTCAGTAAATACAAACTAATGTGGGATACGATTTAGTAACCATGCATACTGACTATTGCTGTCAATAGGAAATTAGTATGTCCTTCATTCAGGTAACCTTCTACAGATCTTATCGTTTCTTGACGAGATGAATGTCTGTGCACTTATGTGCAAAGAGAAAAGGACACCAAAAGGTTATGGTTAAATTGTTAACAGTAACTGTTACTAGTTAAAATATACATATTCATAGGTTTTATACCTTATACATTTTGTGTTAAATCTGGGGGAAATAAAAGCCTTTTTCTTTGATTTTTAAAAAGTCTGAGAGGTACAAAATGTAGTATATATCTGTAAATATAATGGAGAATGTTACCTGTAATACTTTAGCTACTTTACATTGTTAAAGCGTAAAAGAAAGTAAAATCGTTTTGTTTAGAAGTATATGTGGATCTAAACACTGTGGCCAGGTGACCTAGTTCTTGGATACTAAGTACACACAGTCACTCCCTTCTGGATCTTCTGCTAGACTTAACTCACATAATATTATTAGTGAAGTCCGTCTTGTAGATTTATCTAGGAGAACTCGATGCTCATACTCAGCCTTAGAAAGTTGTCCATGTGATTAACAATTACCTTTTTGGAGATTGCTGCTTAAGTAATAATCGTATTACTTTTTGTTTTAGTCTTTGAGTAATCTTACTTTCTTTACCAGAATATTATTATTAAATAAATAAGTAAATTTTATGTTTACTTGACAGATTTTATGGTTAGTGTGATTTCTGAAAGTGGTAGTGTCATCAAAAATATTAATCCAACACGTATTTCCATGAAAATGTGGAAGCTGTCCAGTGGCATGAGCCGGCCACCAGCAAATGTGAGTAATGGCGAGCAGGGTCAGAGGTTAAACAGTGTAATGTACTGAGCCACCGAGGTTGCAGGGTCAGAGGTTAAACAGTGTAATGCACTCAGCCATTGAGGTTGCCCACAACTCCAGTGCTAGGGAGACAGATCTTAGAACAGCCAGGGAAACATAGAGACTCTTGTTTCAAAACCACAAACAAAAATCAAATGGCAAAAAAAAAGAAGTAAAATAATTTAAATATTGTTCATCTACTATGTCAAAAGTTACTATATCAACATGTCTTTGGTATTTTAAAAATTGAGATTGTATATTCTTTGACTATTTAACTTTTGTTTGAGCATATAAGTATGTGCTCCACACATATAAGTACATAGATATATACTTCCATGCGTGCCCATGCTGCTTGCACATGCAGATGCTGGAGGAGGGAGCCAGGTATCTGCCTGTGTTCTATTATTTCTTTATCCCCTGACATAGATTCTCTCACCACAGAAGCTCATTCATTGGGCCAGCCTCCCAGCAGGGTCTTGGGATCTTCTAGTTTCCACACCATCAATACTAGGACAACTAAGACACATCTGGGTCCAGGTTCTTGTTGGTGCTGGGATTTGAACTCAGATCCTCATGCTTGCACAGCAAGCTCTCTTACACAGCGAGACATGTTTCCAGCCTGATGTTTTCAAACTGTTCAATAATGAGAGTGTTTCTAACTATGTAACTCAGTAAAGAGATATTTCAGGTACTTAATAGCCACTTGCAGCCATTGGTTCCCATAAAGTACACTATGAGATAAATCTCAAAGTGGAAACCAAATCCTAGAATTTGTCAGAGCACACAGTTTAATAATCCACTTCATTGTTAACAGTTCATTTAAATAATCTGTTTTAAAAGCTAGCTTTTTTAACGTACTAAAGATTACCATCTGGGCAATGTGGATCTTTTACTAATTTAGGACTAGCAGTTCAGTGCTACTGTAAATTAAATCCCAATGCAGTCTGTTCATTCACTCACCTGTGCACATTTTTATCCTCAATATACTCTAGTAACGTGTGTTTTCTTCCTCTTCTGCTTCCCTCTGTAGGCAGAAACCTTTAGTTGTAATAAAATAAAAGGTAACGACAAGGAAGATGGCTGCTTCTATTTCAGGTACCACTTAAATAATTTCATATTTCTATGTATGTTTAGGATAGAGTAATTCAGGTTAGTGAATTTCCAGCGCTAACTAAGGAAAAGTAGTTGGCTTTATAGTCAAGAAGAAAGCGTTGACTTTATTTCTTAACACTTTATTTCAGAAGCTATTTGGCGAAAGGCATGTTTGCTTGTTTGCTGTTGTTGCTTTGGGTTTTTTGTTTGTTTGGTTTGTTTTTTGTTTTTGTTTTTAACATTGCTCTGTAGAAATGGTTTTGAGGAAGATGGCTGTTGTATATTAACATGAGAACCTAGAAAAATCTCTGGAAAGAATTTCCTTATGGTATCGAGCACTCAGTTCTTGTCTCTTTAATCCTTTATTTTAGTGTGTGTTGTACGAATGTGTGTGCAGGTGCTCCTGGAGGCCCGAGGCCAGAGGTGGGCATCGGTGTTTCCTCCTTTGCACTCTGTTGAAACAGGACCTCAGTGAAGCTGCTGCTTGCCAGCCATGAGCAATGGCGGGGTTCCAGATGTGTATCACCACATACCTTCTTATCTGGGTGCTTGGATCTGAGCTCAGACCCGCATGCTTGTGCAGTGAACACTGTATGCACTAAGTCAACTCAGGTTGGGCTTGAGTTTTCAGGCTTCCAGCTTTTAGATTTCTTAGTTCCAGGGTTAGTAATATATAAAGGGTTGTTTCCTCCTGGCCCCAAGCTCCTGAAATGACCACTCTGTGATTCAGTATATATATGCAAACATTTTGGCAATACACTTTAGCTGTTCCCCAACTAGCTCATAAATTGATATCCCATTATTCTATTCAGAGTTTTGCTATGTGGCTGGTTATCTCCGCTCAGCTCCCATGCATTTGTGTCTTCCTCCATTCCCAACCAGTCTCCTGCCCTGGTTCTATCCCAGAATGCTTTTTGTTTATCAGATGTCTCACCTTCTATTTCCTGCCTCAGCTACAAGCCAATCAGCTTTAATTGACAAGTGCTGCATCCATAAAGTATGCAAGATATTTTCTCTACAGTCATGTAACAATATGACTTCTGTTAGATATCTTGTTCATTGTGAGGCTAATGTCTGCACTCTTCGTTATCTCTTGAACAGAAGTTCTAGATTTTTATGTACTCAGATGTGTTTAGCCTCTCTTTTATCTTTAATCGTCTTTAAGAATTCTTTATATTTGGATTATAAAAACCTTCTCCTGTATTATAATGTAGGCAATTTCCATGGTCAATTGGTTTGATGACTTCACTAGTAGGAGGACCGATTGAACTCGGTGTAATTTCACTCACTGCTGTGAATTATTATGGCAAAGGGCACAGAGCGTCTTCATCTGCAGAGAGAAGACGTGTGGTAATAACCAACAGAAAGCAGTTAGAGGCTTCAAAGTGCCAGATCTCATAGTGTGTGTTGCAATTCTCCAATACCAAGTTATGAAGGGGAGCTGATAAGACTTTTATTGGGGGTGTTGTTATGCTGGTCTCTAAATAATACATATCATATTTGCAGATTTCCAGGAGAAAAGCTAGCATGAGCTATAGTAACACAAATGTTCCATTCAATATAAGCCATATAGACAAGTGCAAGATAACTCTCGTGAATGTCACCTCATGGATACCAGACAAGGGCAAACATTGTGAATAGGTCTTTCCAAGAAGAACGCTTCAGATCTGCTGTGTTAACTCTCTTTATAGTTATACTTGAAATTGATTCTGCTTTGGTATTTTGGGTTGATTTTCTTTGAGGGGGACAAGGAAGGGTGGAAAGAGAAAGGGAGTATTCTTCAGTGATGGCTGTGTTATACGTCATAAATCCAGGGGTTGGGTAGATGACTCAGTGGTTAAGAGTAATGGTTGCTCTTCTAGAGGTCATGGGTTCAATTCCCAGCACCTACATGGTAGATCTCAACTGTCTATAACTATAGTCCTGTGCTATACAAACATACTTGTAGACACAATACCCATATACAAAAAAATAAATAACTCTTTAAAAAATAAAATTAAACCATGAATCCACTCATATGTCTGTCTATTTCTGGACCACACATCGATTTACTGACCCATTTGCCTACATTTTGCCAATACTATAATTTTTTAGAATTCTAATATCTATTGTTTATCATATATATTTTAAAAAATACTACAGCAAGTTCCAATAACAAAACTCAAATGGTAAAATTGATAAGAATTTTATGAGGGTAGAAATCTGGGCAAATCTAGGCATATCTTCCAGTCTCATTTTATGGTATATACTTGTATTCTTTTCTTGAATTCATTTTACGGTGCTTCAGGTTTTTTTTCAAAGTCTTGTACATCTTTCCCTAAATTCCTAAACAGTTAGGCTATTGTTGTTGTTGTTTTTCTTACAGTATTATTAGGCATTGTATGTTCTGTTTACCATGGTTATAGAAATCTAGATGGTTAGTAGTAAGTTGGTTGACTTTGTAGTAAGTATCCTTAATTTCTAGGTTTTTGTTTCAGATGTCCATAAATTACGACATTTCTCTTCCTGTGGGAACTGGTGGTTGGTTGATTGGTTGGATGGTTGTTAGTTGCTAACACACTGCAGCTTCTGAGTCTTTGATGATAGTGTCATCTAACATTACTCCCAACCTAATAGTGAAAATTTGGCCATTTTCTTTTCATAGGTATCTTTTACCAAACTCTTGGTTTCTGGAGGCTGGGAAGATAGCTCAGTTGGTAAAATATGTGCCAGCAACCATGGTGGCCTACGTTGTTTTCAGGGTTTCTGGCTTAATAACTCATGCCACCATCTCACACCTGGCGCTGGGAATTCTCTTTTCTCTCTGAGGCAGGGTTTCTCTGTGCAACCCTGGCTGTCTGGGAACTCTCCCTGTGGACCAGGCTGGTCTCGAACTCACAAAGATCCACCTGCCTCTGCCTCATGAGTGCTGGGATTAAAGGTGTGAGCCACCAAACCTAGCTTGGCACAGAGATATTTGGCTACCCGTCTCTTCTTGGATTATCCACATATGATTTTTCCTTAGAACCTGATATAAATTGGTATTTAAAAATATTCATGCTTTCGTGTGTGTGTGTGTGTGTGTGTGTGTTTAAAATTACCTTATAAAATAGTTCCAGGTGAATAGTTACCTTATAAAATAGTTCCTGGTGAAGAGTTTGGCGGCAAATGCATAGCAATAAGCATATGGGCAGGCACAGGGATTTGAAGGATGAGAAACTGAAAGTGAGGTGGGGTGGGCATTTAAACTTACAAACCCGCCTCTAGTGACTGACTTCCTCCAATAAGACTGACCCTCTTAAACAACCCCAGTGCCACCAGTTGGGATCAAGTGTTGACTATCTGAACCTATGAGGAATGCCAGTAAGTTTCTTTACGTTTTTTGTTTTGTTTGCCTCTTTTCTCCCCTCCCTCATTACTGCCCACACAGCTTTTCCTCACTGAAACCACGTGTGCTCAACTGTGGCCCACCTTCAGGCCTCCCTTACCCATTCCTGTTCTCTCTATATACATATACATTGCAAGTTAAACACAGATATAAAAATTCAGACCTGCAATCCACGTGAGAGATAATTTGGAACATTTATCTCTCTGGGTCTGGGTTGCCTTCATATACCTCCCAGCTATACCCATTTCTAGCACATTTAATTTTTTTGTAGCTGAATAAAATTTCATTGTCTCTCTGTACGACATTTTCACCACTGGGTAATCTTTTTTTTTTCCCCTTTTGAAACAGGGTTTCTCTGTATACTCCTAGTTGTCCTAGATCTCATTCTATAGAGCAGGCTGTCCTCTGACTCAGATCCACCTTCCTCTGCCTCCTGAGTGCCGGGATTAAAGTCATGCGTCACCACTGCCGGCTAATCAGTAATCATTTGTTGGACATCTAGACTGGTTCATTTTCCTAGCTGTGATGATTACAGCAGCAGTGAACATGATCATACAGTTATCTCTGTGGTACTCTGCCCTGTCTACCGATGGATGGGCTTTCTATCAGCTTTTTTATTTGACTTAGTTTTTCATATCCAGAGTCATTTCAGTTTGCTCTGAATTCAGTTTTTAGATCCTTAATGGAGTTCCTTATCTCACCCAGCGGTTTGTGTGTGCTCTTCTGGAGTGCATTCAAGTCTTCTCAGTTGCTCTCATTAAGGACCCCTTACTGTGGATTTGGCCATCTTAGAGGATGCAAGTTGCCTTGTTTATGTTACTTGTGTGTCTTCATTGGGACTTGTACATCTGGAATTGGTTTTCTTGTATTCAGGTAGCCTCTTTATCCCAGTGGAGGGCGATCTAGCTGCTTCTTCTCAGTGGGATGCTTTGGTTTCTCTCCCTCCTGGTCTTGTCCTTTGTATTAGTTTGTTCAGAAAGTGGAGGAAAACTGTCAGACTCCATAGGTCAATCGGATTTAGCCTGTGTTTCTTTTGTGTGCTGGCAGGATGCTGTGCTCCCCCCGCACTCCCCTCTAACCTGACGCTGTATCTGGGGCACCTGTGAGCCTACTCAGCAGCTCTGCGCCCGTGCTTGCAGCGTGGTGCCCCTGCCTCTCCTGGTCTGCCTGTCCCAACACTGTGGCTTCCGGTTAGCATACCCTGTGGTCCTGTGTGTGTCCAAACTTTTGCTCACCCTGGTTTCCTATATGCTCAACCACTGCCTAATAATCTTAGCCTCACAGGCCTATATGTACCCAAATTCTGGCACACCCTACTCTACATACCCTCTACTGTGTTGTGCCTGGGGTGTGTATGTGTGTCTTTGAGTGTGTGTGCACACGCATGCATGCAACCCAATCCTGCCTTTAGTTCTTGATTTTCCTTTCAAAGTCCCGTACTCTGTTAGTTTTAAAAATCTTATTTGTCATTGGCCTGCATAGCAAAAGTCTGTCCAGAATTCCCTCACATTCCTGGGACGTCTCTTGTCTCTGCTCATTTTTAGTCGAGCTCCTTTGCTTCTTCATTTTGTTTGGCTTTTAGGCACTAATATCCGTGGAGATGCTTGCCTGTTGAGAGTAACAGCCCTTGCCCAGAGAAGGCTTACATTCACTTCTCTTGTCAGGGATGAAGCTAATAATTGGGAGGTGGATTGCACTTCCATTGGGAATCCTTTTGCCTGTGCTTTACCTGCTGCTCCCAGGAGTGATGCAGTGAAACTCAGGCCTCAGGGTTCCTACTTTGTTACACCTTTAGCCGTTACCTTGTAAACACCCGTAAGCAATTTCTCTAACTTTTCAGGGACGGTGGTTTGTTCTTGTTTTGTTTTCCTGGTCTTTTTGCCACTTGGAAGCACTGCTGCTTAATTGTTGCTCTCACTTTCCTATTGCATCATGGTGAGCGTGGTTCAAATAGACTAAGTGCGTCTCCTAATAGGCACTGAATTTCTTATTGGTTATCAAATCACAGTAAACAGCTTGAGTATTTAAAGTCAGAAAATAATAATTCCTGAAAAAAAAGTCACATGGAAGGTTAGTAAGATGGCCTGTAACTTTGAAATTATAAAACTGTTAGTTGGAAATTGATAATATAGAAATGATGCAAAATCCAAAAGATACATAATTTATTATGTTTTTTTGTGTTTACTTTTGTATCTTTATATTAGTTATTTCTGCTTTTGCTATATCTAGAGACTTAGTACTGGGTCTTGTGTGAACAGATGCAGAGGTAAGAGGGTCCTAGGATTAAACAGATGTAAAATAATGGCTTGGAGCAATGGCTCAGCAGTTGAGAGTATTTGCCGCTCTTTTAGGGGACATGAGTCTGGTTCTTAGCACCCTGCCATCTGTAACTCCAGATCCAGAGTTCTAGGGGATCTAACACCTTCTAATAACTCATACACAGCGTGCACACACACATGGTGTATATACAAACATGAAGGCAATACCAGTCATAGATGTAATAGCTAAATCTAAAATAAATATTAAGCGAATGAAAGTGTGTACAGTGTCAATAATTCTCTTATTCCTTTGCTTGTTATGAAAGGAAACATATAATCAATGCTTTGAATTTATTTACTCCATTAAAAAGCATTGTCTTACCTCTTTGTTTTAGGGAGAAAACTATCCCTAACAAGGTGGGAGCATATTGTATCCAGTTTGATTTCATGATTGATAAGACAAATATTCTAAGCAGCCAACAGGTTTGTATATTTACTTTTATGTACCATGGTATTTGCTCATTTTATAAATGAAGTATTTGCTTTTAAAGTGAATTAATTATTAGATGCAAAAGTCACTTCCCTAGTCACAGGAGGCATTTGACGACCCCCAGTGGGTCCCTAAAACCACAGGCAGTACCAGACTTTGTCCTGAGTATTTATTTATCTGATCAAACTTAATAAGTAGACACAACAGATTAGCAACAATAATAAAATCAAAATGTTATCTAACATGGAGGTAAGTTAGGAAATTTTATAAAGTATTTATTTCCAGAATTTTCCATTTAATATTTTTAGACCAGTGATTGATGATAGATAACTGATCCATTACAAGTAAAATGTGGTTAAGCAGAGTTTTATAATATAATTTTCAGAAAAATTAGGATGAAATAAACAAATTATTTTAAAGAAATTAATGGAAAATTTTGAGGATAACTTTTTATGTAGTATATGCTGTTCTTTTTTCTTTTCCTCTGAAGTAGTAAAGTACTCATAGGAGGGAATTTTTAATACAAATGTTGCTTTTGTTTTCAAGGTTATAGTTGATGTTCTCCCCAACCAGCCTATGAAGTTGGTTCCTGACAGCCAACCAGCTACCCCAGCTGTTTCTAATGTCCGTTCAATTGCCAGCAGGACCTTGGTCAAAGACCTGCGCCTCAGTATCACAGTAATGTTTATGTCTTCTTCAAACACTACAGAGTTTAACAAGAGTAATTGCTTTGAAAGTCAGGTTCAGAATGGCTATTACAGAGTAATATTGATCATTCAGTTAAAACCTGCAGGAAAAAACTGAAATTAAATATCTGTAAACATTTTTGCTTTGAGATATCAATGAAAAGAGAATTTGTCTTGTTTCTGATTTATAATGTTCTTTTCAGCTATCTTCTAACCAATTATGCTAACTAGCTCTTTTCCACTGTGTATTTTAAGGATAATTATGGTAATCACACTGGAATGGATCTGGTTGGCACTGTAGTAGCAACCATTAAAGGCTTTAATGAGGAGGACACTGATACCCCACTCTTCATCGGGAAGGTTAGGACGCTTGAGTTTCCCTTTGTGAAAGGCTCTGCTGAAATCACGGTAAGTTTCTTAGATCTTTTCCAACATCCATAATACACCTGTCTTTGTATATACAGCTATGAAGATGTTCTGATGTTTTGTGTTTGGTACAGTAAATGTAAAAATCTGTTGAAATATCTGTGATTTTGCTTTTACAAGTTGGATCCCAGAGCCACCTTTACTCAGCCTCATCCAGGTGGGATGGCCTAGCAATCTACTATGTAATGTCCTGATGTAAGTTACTGTTATTATACTGGCAGTAAGATTCAGGCTAGATAGAAATTTAATAAACTGTAAGCCTATCATTGTTATTTTTCTAAAATGAAAATAGTTTTAAAATGTACTGTAAAAAGACCTTGTAAAAAAAAGTTGTTATATTGTTAACATACAGAAGTAGCAGTGACTGGCCCTCTGGTGCAGACTTGTCTGAAGTTACAGTATACACACTAGCACAGCATAGTGTTTTCACTATAGGATGAAGGATATGAATTTTTGAGGTTAATGAATTTTTTTAATATTATAGGATACAGCTTTTGCAAGAATTTTTCTTTGTCTTGTTTAACTTATTTTTGATATTTTTTTGTTAACTAAAATCCTATATCATTAATAAAGTGACTACACTTACTTTCGTCAATCCTTGGTACAAATTTATTTCCTTTCCAAAGTCTTTTTTTTATATATAAGAAATGTTTCAGTTTTCTTCTGTTTATTTAGAACAGTTGGTGTGTAGATAGGTAAGTAGATACTGATTTACTGGTGGACTCCACAGATTACTACAAAGAAAAGTGCTTGACCATAAAATAATACACATATTTAAATGCTTTTATCATTATTGGTTTTTTTTTTTTGGGGGGGGGGTTCAAGACAGGGTTTCTCTTTATAGCCCTGGCTGTCCTGGAACTCACTTTGTAGACCAGGCTGGCCTCGAACTCAGACATCCGCCTGCCTCTGCCTCCCGAGTGCTGGGATTAAAGGCGTGCACCACCACGCCCGGCTCATTATTGTATTTTTAAAATTTATGTTTTTACCAAAACTTGTGTGATATTTGGAGGGGGGGTGTTTTCCAGGATGACCTTAAACTTCCTGTCTTCCTGTGTCCTGGGATTGTAGGACGCACCATCATATCAAGTGCTTCTTATATACACCATTGGATGTGAATGTCTTACAGATTCTAGTCCGATATGCAATGTAACTTAATTTTTGGTGGCAAGGCTTGTGTCCCTGGCCAAAGGCAGTGTGTTGAGGCAAGTGGGTTGGGTTTTTCTGATACAGATTAAGGTTCAAGCCATCCTTGGGTTTGATTCTTTATCAAAATTCAGTTTTAAATGATCTGGAAACGGCTGGGGTTATAGCTCATTGTTAGAGCACTCAAGTGTGAGGCCCTAGCTTCGGTCCCAAGCACTATTCTTTGTTAAAGATTGGACAGTGTTAGTTTTAAGTATTTATTTTCTTTTTAGATTATTTAGTTATTTATAGTATGTTGGTCGCATGTGTATACACAATGCTCCAGTTATGTTTTGTTTTGTTTTTTTTTTTAAATTTTGACTAAAGAGATGGCTAAGCAGTTAAGAGTACTTCTTATTGGTCTTCCAGAGGACCGTGGCTCATTTCCCATGTCACAACTACCTAAACACCACAGGATAGAGTGCCTCTGTTGTCTGTAGGAACTTGCACTTGAGTGCACATACCCACATGGCAGGCACACACACCTACTTACACATAAGTTTTAAACAGACAAAAAAAAAAATCTTCTTATGATCCTTTTTCCTATTTATTTATTTATTTATTTATTTTATTTATTTGGAATCTTTATAGAATAGTTGTAAGTACCAATAGTACTTTTTCTTTTTTTGTTGTTGTTGTTATTGCTCATCCTTATATATAATCAATTTTAAATATTACATTGTTTCAGTAACTTTAGGCTTGTAAACTGGGAGTCTTCCTAAATACTTGCTGATCTGTTGGACAGTGAATAACCAAATGGTTTCATTAACTGAAACGATATCAACATTTAAAAGTGTGTAGTTTTTATATAAGAACTGCAGTTGTAATTTGGAAAAGTTTAAAGAGTTGGCCTCACCTTGAAGAATGCTTGTAAGACAGGCCTTGTGGTGCCTGATCAGGCTGCTCCTCTCAGCCTGTGTACCATGCCACTTCTGACTCTCTTCATATTGAGAACTTGTTTATCAGTTGCCAATATTGTCAACTTTTCCTAGTTGTTCTTGTTACAGTGGAAAATAAGGTGAGTTTCACCTACACCGTGATAAAATTAGACAATAAAGGACACACACCTGGGTTTTTTTTTTTAGAGGAGGTAAGCTGGTTTAACATGTCAAGTGGAATAGAATTGGAAGAGTAGTTAGCCCATTTTCCTTGAGCCTCCCTCTTCCTTCCCCATATGCATTTGAAATTGCTCTGCCTGAAGTCAGAAATGTAGCTATTTCCCAGAAGCTGCATATAAAATCTGAACTTGATGTGTATGAATTTCCGCCTCACCACCAGAGATCTTTCCTGTTCCACTGAATAAACATAAGAGCCTTGTATTGCTTGGCTTCTGCATGTCAATGCTACATGAATGAGAGAAAGGATGTTAGTTCATATTTATGTCTCAGGTGCTGTTTATGTCTTGGTGGCTGGGTGCTAGGAGTTGAACTTTGAGTCTTCATCCTTTACTGCTGAGCCATCACTTTCAAGAGTGTAAATGAAATACCAACCAGAATACAGCTAGTGTTTGTATATAATGTTTTACCTAGGCTTTGTTCTGTGTCATAGTCTGACATTGTCCTGTATCAGGTTCATAGGTTGTATCATTTTATAGTCTGTATTATTTGCCTACATGATCTGAAATCTTCTAAAGACAGACTCATTTTCATTGCATAGGTTCATCTCATATGCCAAGTTCCTATTCATAGAGTATATTTAACTATTACATATTAAGCTCTGTTGATGAGCATGCAATAAACAGAATTAAACGAAGTAACTGTGTTGATGATTTTTGGCAATCTAGTATAAAAATAAATGAGTAAAGAAAATTAATTCTTTGAATTAGAAAGAATAAATGGCCATTAAAAACAAAAAGCGTGAATGTGGTCATGCTTAGAGAGCAGCTAGTTACAGCAGTAATTATCAGTGTGAAATGCTGATCCTCCCCAGGGGAGTTGATATTTTATATACTGCTGATGAAAGGGTAAACTGATACAGCTCTTCTCCCTTCTTAAAGGGGCATTTGATACCTTCTAGTAAAATAAGCTTTTAATTAGCCATATTTCTCATTATCCTAGAAAACAAATCTGCAAGGAAGTAATTAGTGAGATACTTGTTTCCTATTTCTTAAGTTATTGTTAAAATTTCAAGCTAAGTGTTTGGCTGTCAAAGGCATCGCTACAGTGTGGCTTATCAGTATTATTTATAAACATTTTAAATTGGTAACATTTCATCAGTTGTCATTAACAAGCCAAGTATAAGCAAACAGGTTAAAAATGTTACCTTTTTAATAGAAACGTGTTTTATGTGCTTATGTTCCTGTGTATACATTGCTGATAGCTTTCAAAATCAGAGTAGAACAGAGAATTGGCTTATTTATGACTTGTGTTTGTTAGTTTTTAAGAAAAATAATTATAAATGTTTATAG
Source organism: Mus musculus (assembly GCF_000001635.26). Classification (NCBI taxonomy): domain Eukaryota; kingdom Metazoa; phylum Chordata; class Mammalia; order Rodentia; family Muridae; genus Mus; species Mus musculus. The sequence continues at coordinate 71,366,197 of NC_000083.6, read as the reverse complement.
TTTTGTTTTTATGATCTATAAGGTTCTATTAGTTTAGGAATTTTTGTTTTCTTTTTCTTTTTATATTGTATTATATTCTTGAGAGCAAAGAGCCTAAGGTCTTTTTCTGTACAACTGAAAATTTGAATTAAAATGTCTGTAATTGCATCTGTTGCTAATTATTTACTTTGGTCTTGAGTTCAGGTATATTTTTGTAAAATGATGAAAGAAATAAAAGTTTTAAAAACAAGTCGTTAATTTTTTCAGGGGCCTCTTGTTCTGTCTCATGGAGCTGGTCTCCCACAGTGACATCTGTAACTTAAATCCAACTTTGTGCTCTGAGTATTGCTTTGTGAATGTTATTTATAACTTTTACTCCATTAGCAATTTTTACCCTGCTTCAACCTAAAGGTTTGAATCAAAATAATGTTGCAGGTTGAGATAGAAATGGCCACTGATAAAAGATAGGGTGATGGGAAATACAACTTTTCCTTATAATCTTCCATTATTAGTAGTTTTTGCTAAGTTGTACTCATTACATCATTTGGGTCTCTAACTAATATCAAAGGTAGAATTTTTTGTGTTTTGGGTGGTTGTGTTGGTGGTTTGGAAAATCTGAGAGTCGGCCAGTGATTGTCACGGTCACTTTTTACTGCTTGTTTGGTAGCCGTATGACAACATATGTAACGTTGGAATGTCTCTTTTCTGTAAATCTTATTTTTCTCATTCCTTTTTTACTTACACAGACTCTAGTGCTGGCAGAAAATAGTCCTGGAAGGGATAGTACTGAATACTTTATTATCTTTGAGCCTCGGCTGTCAACTGTATCAGGAACATTAGAATCATATAGCCTGCCATTTATGTTTTACAATGGTAAGCCTTTGGGAGAATAGATTATTATACTCTATTGGTGGTGGTGCTGTAGATAACCTTGCTCTGCTTTTCATATGCATCATACTATGGCACAGAAGTTTATAAGTTGTTTAAGTTATATGGGAATGTTTTCTTAGATGTTAAGAAGCAGCAACAAATGGCAGCGCTTACGAAGGAGAAGGACGAGTTATCCAAGTCCATCACTATGTACAGAAGTCTCTTCGATGCCAACAAGCAGCTTGTGGATGAAATGAAATGTAAGTCACCTCTACTCAGGTCATACAGTAGCAGGCTATGAGGAGTGGCGAGGCAGAGGGTGGGGACCACCTGACTGCTTTCTTGAACTAGAAGTGAAGGTTCTGGACATCTGGCAGCTTTAACATGAAGTGTTCCATACTTAATTAGCTTGTAGCAAGCTTACAGATTATAAAAGCTGCTACTTTTCCTCTAGAAATGTGGACCTGTGGAGAGTTTAAGGCTTTTGATAATATTGATAACTAACTTTATCTAGTTCTAGCTTCTGGCAAAAGATGTCACTGGAGGGATGATATGTAATTTAATTTTTAGTTTCAATTATGAGCTCTTCGTGTTTTATATACCACAGTAGCATGTGGGTCTACAAATACTAAAAATGAAGTATTTAATTTATTCTTCAGTTTGTCCAGAATATGTTCGCTATCTTTTAAATGATTTTCTTATATAATTAAAATAAGACATTTGGTGAGTTGTGCTTTGAACCTGTTTTTTATTTGTCAGTTTGTTTTTTTTTTAAGATTTATTTTTTTATATATGTGAGTATACTGTCACTGTCTTCAGACACACCAGAAGAGGGCATCAGATTCCATTACAGATGGTTGTGAGCCACTTGTGGTTGCTGGGAATTGAACTCAGGACCCCTGGAAGAGCAGTCGGTACTCTTAACCACTGAGCCATCACTCCAGCCCCCAGATATTTTTTACTATGAGTTTTAAATTGTTTTAGTTTTATATATTTTTTCTTCTTCTCAAGAAAGGGTTCCTTTGTGTGGCCCTGGCTGTCCTGGAACTCATTCTGTAGATCAGGCAGGCCTCACACTCAGAGATCTGTCTATCACTGCCTCTAGAGTGCTGGAATAAGGGATTTGCTGCCACCATACAGCAAAAGGTTCATTTATTATTATATTTTTGGCATTTTGCCTGCATATATGTTTTCCCTGGATGCCCACAGAGGCCAGTAGAGGGTGTCAGATCCCATGGAACAGGTGTTACAGGCAGTTGTGAGCTGCCCAGTGAGTACCTGGAACTGAATCCAGATCCTCTGTAAGAGCATCCAGAGCTGTTAGTCACTGAACCATCCCCTCCATCTTAGTTTTATGCTTTTGTATATCAGTTACGTGTTTTAAAATATATAGTGTCTGGAGACATGCTTCGGGGATTAAGAGCACCAACTGATCTTCCAGATAAGCCAGGTTCAATTCCCAGAAACCATACAGCTACACACTATCATCTGTAACTCCAGTTCCTGGAGATCCAACACCCTCTTTAGGCCTCTACAGGCACCAGGCACACAAGTAGTGCACATATAAGCATGCAGGCAAAATACTCATACGTATAAAATGAAATTGAAAAGTTATTTAGACATTTTATAATATACTTCAAATTTTGAGAAATTTATTAAGAACCATGTATTACCTGTGATACATATTTCTATATTCATATAAGACAGTACACAGTAATAGAAATGAAGTTGACATGTCATTTTATAGACTGTTTATAAATTTTTGGAGGGTGGGTTTCAAGACAGGGTTTCGCTGCATAGCAGTCCTGGCTGTCTTGGAATTCACTCTGTAGACCAGGCTGGCCCAGAACTCACAGAGATACACCTGCCTCTGCCTCTCAAGTGCTAGGATTAAAGGCGTGCGCCACCACTGCCCGGCTTATAGATGTTTACCTTGGATCTGAGAGCTCCTCTGCAGTTATGTAACTCATGTGTCCACATATGGAATTAAGACTGAATAACATCCCAAATCATGAGTTTGCAGTATGATACCTAGTGTACCCCAGTATATGAATTTTGTTTCTCTTTTTAATGTATCATTGGACCTTGGGACTTAGAGCTTGGTAGTTATTACTTGTCAGTTTTCATTTTAACATTAAAAGAAAAAAATAGTTGAAATTTTTTCAAAAGCTATGTTTTAAGGATATTAAAAAATGAATGTGGGGTGGGGGGAAAATGAATGTAATTTTTTTTTTAAATTTTAGGCCAAGCTGAAGAAGCAAAGTTAAAAGAGACCCAGCTACGAAATGAACTAAAAGCGTACAATATTGATATTCCTGCGACACAACAGGTACAGCTTCCCAGTGTTCATTAAATCTTTTTATTAAATTCAACTACTTGTTTTATTAGGAACTCTACAGACACTGTTGCTTTTAACTTTGTGTGTGTGAATACACAAACGCACATAGATGGGTTGCAGAGTCTATACATGTGCCATGGTATACGTGTGGAAGTCACAGCACAACTCTATGGAATTTGTTCTTGCCTTCCATCCTCATGTGGCTTTGGGAGATCGGACTTCGGCTGACAGGCTTGGGGAGAGCATTTGTCCTCTGAACACATGTGTGCCATGGCACATCCACAGTGCACATACTATGTCTGATTGCTTGATGTAGTTATCATTTCATGCACATGAAGGCTTTGCGTGCGTACACATTGGATCACCTGAGAGCCACCATATGGGTCCTGGAAATTGAACCCTGATCCTCTGTAAGAACAGTACATTGTCTTCATTGCTCTACCATCGCTTCAGCCCCACAATATGTTAAGTGTAGAGAACTTTTTAGCTTATAGCCTTTTGTGTTTGTGATATAATTTTAAAGAGAAGACAGTGTGTTTATTTTTACCTTTTGCTTTGCTGTTTTTTTGTTTTTTTGCATTTGGTAGACAGAGTTTTGCTATGTGGTTCAAACTCTTCCTTCCTCATGTGAAGGAATGCTGAGATTGTAGAAGAATACCCCTGGATCTGGCTAGGCATTGTATTTCATAGCTAAGATTTTTAAACAGCACTGAACAAAGAGCTCAGCGGTAGAGCATGAGTTTATGATGGATAAGAGCTTAGGAAGGCCCTTGCACTGCCCCTTCCTTCCTCATAAGAAGCCTTTCTGTCTTTGGGAGTCTAGTAGCTCAGTGGTAGGAGTACTGCTGTAGCATGCCATGGTCTGGATTTTCAGGCCCAGTTTCCCATGGTAAGTATTCAGTAGACATACATTGGTAGTTTTCTATCAAGTAATGCCTATTTGAATAACTTTCTCAAGTTCTCCAAACTACTGGTTTTTCTATATCCTTGATTGCCTGTTATAAAAAACAATTGACCTTGTAGATAAATTTTCCTTATTGATTACAGACAACTCATATTGAAGCACTTTTGGAAAAAAAGATAACAGAACAGAACGAGCTTAAAAAGAGGCCCAGAAGGTTGTGTACTCTTCCAAACTACACTAAACGCAGTGGAGATATTTTGGGAAAGGTTTGTATTTTAAACTTTCTAAGAAACAGTACATCTTGTTACCTTGTGTTGTGTAGACTGTCTGTTCTCTCTCCTGCACTCTTCAGTTCTGAGGACTGACTCCAGGGCTTCCTGTATGCTAGGCAGAACTTTACTACTGAGCTGGACCCCTTGTCTGCATCTCCACATTGTTAATTTTTGCCCATTAATGTATTGTGAATTAGAAAAGTAGGGCAGATATTATAATGTGTCTGTAGTGAAATAAAAGCCTTATTTCTAGGGAGATTTGTGCTACCAGATCAGATAAGAATAAACGGTAGACCTAATTGTACTAGCACAACACAGAGATTTTAGAAGTAATATCCCAGTGGTAACAGGCGTGAAGCAGGAATGATTGTGACCACAGGCAAGCATTTGTAAGTAAGAAAATGATTTATTCTAATTCCCAATGAAGCAATGATTCTGTTTGTTTGTTTGTTTGGTTTTTTGTTTTGTTTTGTTTTTTTGAAACAGGGTTTCTCTGTATAGCCCTGGCTGTCCTGGCACTCACTCTGTAGACCAGGCCGGCCTCGAACTCAGAAATCCGCCTGCCTCTGCCTCTGCCTCCCAAGTGATGGGATTAAAGGCGTGCGCCACCACCCCCAGCTGATTCTTTTTTTTTTTTTTTTTTTTTTTTTTAATAGTTGTTTTTTGGTTTTTCTTTTTTAAAGATTTATTGATTTATTATGAGTTCACTGTAGCTGTCTCCAGACACAACAGAAGAGGGCATCGGATCCCATTACAGATGGTTGTGAGCCACCTTGTGGTTGCTGGGAATTGAACTCAGGACCTCTGGGAGAGCAGTCAGTGCTCTTAACCACTAGCCATCTCACTAGCCCAGAAGCAATGATTCTTTTTTGTAATATTTAGATTTCTTTTCTGAAAGAAATATATTTAGAAAGGTATTTTAAATACATTCTTAATCTTGAGCCTCTGTTGATTTATTGCACATCTTTAAGTAATACTGAAAGACCCACAACGTGAGGACTCCCTCACGTTCTGACTCAGGAGAGGCGACACCCCAAAATCACCCACAAGAAACAGTCTTGCTGCAAACTGCAAGAGGATTTTTATTCAAGAGCGCTCTTGGGCCCACGGTCATATACCACACAGGGATAGAGGACCGTGGCGCCCTGAGTACCTGGATAAGGGGGTATTTAAAGGAAGAAACCACAACTCAAGGAAGTGGGGAGGGCATTGTTGGGAAAATACCAAAGATACCAGTTAAGAGTCACAAGGAAGTGCAAAGTCACATTGTTCAGGTTATCTCTTAGGACAGTTTCTAAGAGCCCCTAACAATAGCACATTCTTTGAATTAACACTCTTTGAACCCAGGAAGCAGGTGGGTTGGAGGGATGTCGCTATCTGTTTTATGATTAGCATATCTTGGAGCATTGAGTCACAGAGGTGACATTCCCAAGCCTGGGCCTAAAGGCCTAGAATTCCCCACTTCTACTTGTTAGTAGTTCTAATCTTTCAATACTTCATGATTACCAAGACCTTCCCTACTATAGACATTAAGTGTGAAAAAAGTGTCTACTTACCTGACATTTCCCATTGTTGTTATTTTTAAATTTCTGTGTGTTTTTATTAAAATGGCTTTAGATTGCACATCTAGCACAAATTGAAGATGATCGAGCTGCCATGGTTATCTCTTGGCATCTGGCAAGTGACATGGACTGTGTGGTTACCCTAACCACTGATGCCGCACGCGCTATCTATGACGAAACTCAAGGTCGCCAGCAAGTGTTGCCCCTTGATTCTATTTACAGGAAAACTCTTCCAGATTGGAAAAGGTGAGAGAAAAAAATGGAAGTGTTACTTGTCTATTTTGTTGTTTTGCAGTACTTGGGGTCAAACCCACATGGCCTCATATAAGCTGAATACAAGTTAGTCTACCTTCTAGGTCAAGGTGATATATTGACATAATAGACTTGTATTTGAGTTCCTGCTTTCCTTCCATCCTAAGTCATACCTATTACAGGCCATCACCTACCATTCTGCTGTTAATTAGTACTTGTTTTAGGCAGTAAAAGAAATCCAATATATCAAAATATCCGTCTAAATGAGATTGTGTGTGTGTGTGCACATACATGTAAGTGCACATGTATGTGCAGGTTAGAGGTCTCACTGGCTCTGGTGTTCACAGATTCTGCTAGATTGACTAATTGGTGAGCTCCAGAGATCCAACTATTGCCACATCCCCAATACTGGGACTATGAATTCATGTCACACGTAGGTCTTCATACTTACACTGCATGCACTTTCCCAAAGGTGATAGTTTTTATGAGAAAACATTTCCATTTAGGAAGGCCGCCTCTGTCTTTGTAACTGCTGAAGGCCCAGTGGAGTTTGGGGGCATAGTGGGAGTAGGTGCTAGAGAGACTCAGTCAATAAAGTGCTTGCTGTGTTATCAAAAAGAACCGAGTTCACACTACTGGCACCCACATGAAAATCAGATGTGTCACTTCTCTGTAATCCCATTGCTGCTGAGGCAGACAGGAGGATCCCTTAGGGGTTCAAAAATAAAATGAAGAGTAATTGAGAAAAATGGCTGACCTTGTCCTCTGACCTACATACACACCCTGAGGACTGCTGTACCCATACACAAGAATACACAAGATAAAGACCACGTGTAGCCCGTTAGAAGACCACGTGTAGCCCGTTAGAAGAGGGACCTCTGAATGAGGAACTGTTGACAGTGGCTTCTGAAGGGAAGAGTCCGTTTTCTTGAAGGGTGTGAGCCCTGGATGGTGAACCATGCTCCATTGGATAGCCCCACACCCATGAGTATATGGGCAGCACAAATTAGACTTTGTGGGTGATTTGGAAAAAGAAAAAGAGGAGGTAGACAGGGAAATGGACCTGAGAGGAGTTGGGAAAATGATAAGAGGTGAATATGCATGTACTAAGTTCTCACAATAGCTATAAAAATACTAAAATTCAATGTCGACAAGATATTTACAATTAGAATTTACTCTAGAACATTTGCTCTATTCCTATTTAGTGCCCTTAACACTCCCTTTTTGGGGAAGGAATATTTCACTTCTTTTCTATGTAGCCCCTGCTCTCCTGAAGCTCTGTAAATCCTTCTGCCTCTGGCTCTTAAGTGCTGAGATTAAAAGTGAGCACATGGATTTAAGGATAAGTAATAAGAGGGAGAGAGAAACATATGCTGTTTGCCAGATTCTCAAGAGTCAGTAAGGCAGATACTTTATATGACAAATCTTCATTTCTAGGACAGAATATGTGATCACATAATGTGCTTATATTTATTATGGTTTTCTAAGAGTATTTTTTTTTTAATTTAAATAGTTTTGTATGCTTTGTTAAGTACCTCTCTTTTGTCTTGTTTTTTAATTTAGACCTCTACCTCATTTCCGAAATGGTAAATTACACTTTAAGCCCTTTGGAAATCCAGTCTTTGCCCGAGATTTGTTAACATTCCCAGATAATATTGAACATTGTGAAACAGGTAAAAGATATTGTAGTGATTTTCATTTTGTTCAACTGTTACATTTCTGACATAAATCTATAAATTATTAACTGAAAAATTATGTTCCTATAAATGCTACTTTTATCAATATTAAATTTTGTATATTTTGATGTTTTTAGTTTTTGGTATGCTGTTAGGAGACACCATTATTTTGGATAATCTGGATGCAGCCAATCATTATAGAAAAGAGGTATGTACTTCATTTATTCTTTTAAATCACTTTATTGTGAGGAAACAGGAAATATAAACACCACACAGACAGATCAACATAGCCACATAAGCAAGCATTAAGCATGAAGGCCCACAGTCTGCCTCTCAGTGAGTTCTCAGTTAGAAGAGCCGCTGGGAAGGCTTAGAGAACACCTGCTCTCTCTGGTGTGTTTTTGTGCGCACATGACCATTTGCTTACGTGTGCATTGCAGGCTACAGGTCCATGTGTGAAGGGGAACATGTGTGGTTCATTTATTCTTCAGGCGACCTTACTTAATATTTGAGATTCTTTCTAATTCTACCCCTTTTCTTGCAAATTTTGTGACTTCATTTTTTAAAGCTAGGTAGTATGCCAGATTTTCTTATTCATCCATCTTTTGATAGACAACTAGGTTGGCCCTATTTTCTTGCTGCAGTAGAGTAGAGGGGTGTGGATTTAAACCGTGTTCTGTGCAGTTCTCTGTGTATATACCCTAGAGTGTAGTAGCCGGGCTTTCCGTCAGGAGGAGGATAATACCCAGAATTCACAAAGAATTGCAGAAGTAAAATACAAGGGACTAAAACTGCCAGTCAGCAAATGGACTAAAGAATTGAATAGACACATGACCAATAACTGATTTTAAAAAGGGATTCATCATCCCTGGGCACCACAATAATGCAAATTAAAACTATTATGAGATATGATTTAATCCCAGTCAGAATGGCCATCATAGGAAGTCTGACACAAATATGGAGAAACAAGAAGATGTAGAGAAAGACTAACCCTGATTTACTGTCGGTGGGGGAGCAAATTGATATGGCCATTATGGAAACTAGTTTGAAACTTACTCAGAAAATTAGAAATCGAGCTATCATATGTCCTTTATTTCTTTTAAAATCTGTAGCTCTAATTCTAGAATTAAAACATTTTTAATATAGCAGAGCCGTGTGTGCATGTGGTGTGTATAAAATTCCATTAGCCAGGAATACTTGTGAGATGGGAAGAGATCTGGAATTTGAGGCCAGCCTGAGTTACTTAACAAGACTATCTCAAAAGGGAAAAAAAAAATCATTTCATTGGATGATATATAAACAAATGACTGACCTTGTTAAAACCAATGCAAAACTTACCATTAATTTGAAACAAATTAAAATGAAATGAGTGTAGTATCTAAAACTGAAAAGGGACAGTCTCATATTGGAAAAGCTCTAACTTGCATGTATAATTGAAATTTTTTATCTCATATCTGTTGGGTTGGAAGTTCATGGTCAGAGTGATTGGCAGAGGTGATTTCTTCTAGGAGCCATGAGTGAAGGAAGAGTCTGTTTCAGAGCCTCTCGCCTTTCCTTGTAATTGGCTATCTTCCTCATGTCTCTTTTAATGTATGTGTCATCATGTCTGCCTTTCCCCTTTCTGAGGACAGCAGTGACACTGGATTAGAGACTGAACAACCTCAGCCTGATCGTTTCTGTAAAAATACCATCTCTAAGCTGGGTGTAGTGGTTCACAGTCTCATTTTATTTTATTTTTTAAATTTCTATTTCAACTTTACCATTTTTTTTGATATTGTATTTATTTACATTTCAAATGTTATTCCCCTATCCCATTCCCCCTCCCCCTGCTTCTGTGAGGGTGTTCCCCCACCCACCCACCCACTCCTGCCTCCCCGCCCTGGCATTCCCCTACACTGGTGTATCGAGCCTTCACAGGACCAAGGATCTCTCCTCCCACTGATGCCAGATAAGTCCAGCTTCTGCTACATATACAGCTGGAGCCATGGGTCCCTCCATGAGTACTCCTTGGTTGGTGTTTTAGTCCCTGGGAGCTCTGGGGGCTCTAGTTGGTGGATTATTGTTGTTCTTTCTATGAGGTTGCAAACCCCTTCAGCTCCTTCAGTCCTTTCCCTAATGCTCCACTGGGGACACCGTGCTCAGTCCAATGGTTGACTGCAAGCACCCACCTCTGTATTTGTCAGGCTTTGGCAAAGCCTCTCTGGAGACAGTTGAGGCTCCTGTCAGCAAGCACTTCTTGGCATCCACAGTAGTGTCTGGGTTTGGTGTCTGTATATGGGATGGATCCCCAGGTGGGGCAGTCTCTGGATGGCCTTTCCTTCTGTCTCTGCTCCACACTCTGTCCCCGTATTTCCTTTAGACAGGAGTGTGAGTACAAGGCTAACATGCACAATATACTGAGCTCTCGGCCAGCCTAGGGTGGACTGTGAAAGGGAAAATCCTGTCTCGTATTTAAAGGCCACATGATGTTATACCAGTGCTTCTCAGCCTTTAAAGCTGCAACCTTTACTAACATTCCTCATGTCATGATGGCCACCCCCCACCATAAGGTTATTTCATTGTTACTGCATAACTGTAAGTTTACTTCTGTTATGAATCATAATGTAAACATCTGACATGCACGATACCTGATATGTGAGCCTCCCGAGGGATTGCCAACCCACTGGTTGAGAACAGTGGAAGTTATGGGGTCAAGAGCATAATGATTTTGAAAGAACAAAGTTCTGTTTACTGTTTGTTGGTGCCTTTGCAGGCAGCTAGGCTCACCAGCATTTAGCATCTTTACAAGAGGGCAGTTTACCACTGGAGTATCTTTAATTGTTTAATAACTTACATTCTTTTGTGTTTGTAGGCCTTTGTCTTAGGGTTTCTAGGTTTTTTTATGTTTTTGTTTTGTTTTGTGTTGTTTTTCAAGACAAGGTTTCTCTGTGTAGCCCTGGTTATTACCCTGGCATTCTTTCTATATACCAGGCTGGTCTCTGCTTCCCAAGGGCTGGGTTAATTAAAGGCAAGTGCTACCTCTACCACCACCCCACCCCCAGCTCAGCCTGCTCACTGGGCCATCTATGTAGCTCCTGCCCCCAGTTTTACCTTGTGTTCACCTTTAGAAAGCATATAAGTCCAAATCAAAACCAAGAATGCATAATCATTTCTCTTACCAAACCAAGTAATTTGAAATTTGCAGACTTTTAGCTCACTACCAGGCAGTGGTGGCATATGCCTTTAATCTCAGCAGAGGCAGACAGATCTCTGAGTTTGAGGCCAGTTTAGTCTTCAGAGCCAGTTCTAGGACAGCCAGGACTACACAGAGAAACTCTGTCTTGAAATAACAAACAAAAAAATTTGGCTCACTAAATTTACTGTATTTTTTTTTCAATTCAATTTTTTTCAATTAGCCCACGCCTGTAGACCTAGCCTACAGCTAGCTGGCTCAGAGAGTTTAATCTCATGGTGACATTGCACATCAAACAGTAAAGTGACCACTCATATTGTTGTACTTTAAGGGTCTTTTCAATGGCAGATTTAACACCAAAAATAAATAAAAGTGCCAGTTTTCTGGAAGAGCATCTGTGATGTTCCTCTGGCATTATACTTTTTTAAGATGTAATTTTATTTCTATAAATTATATATAGTCTATGTAAATATTTCATATAATTCAGATACTATTTAAGCTTTAACGTTAGATTGGATTAGATGTTTGTAATGTGCTGAATTATAATGCTCTTCGATCACACTTGAGGGTGGTGAGTGTGAGTGTGTGTGTGTGTGTGTGCGTGTGCGTGTGTGTACAGGCCGGAGGAGGATATCAGATGAAGTGCTGCACTAGCTGTAACCTTTCCTTAAGCCAGGGTCTCACTGACACTGGAGCCTGCGCGTTGGTCCGGGTGGAGTGGGTTGGTGTGGGGTTAGGAGGCTGGCTGGTTAGCAAGCCCATTGACCCACCTGTTTCCACAGCCCCCGCCCCTGGCAGTAGTGGGTGTGAGTGCAACCACATGAGCTCTTCTGTGTGCATGCTAAGAATCCACATCCCGTTCCTCACGCTTATATGCTAGAACACTCTTACCATTGCCTGATCTCCCGTAGCCCCTTCAAGCGCTTTTTAATGTGCATGCTGTTTCTCTGTGGGGATATGCTGTAACTTAGTGAGCTTTCTGTATTTCATTAGATTGTTTTGAGTACATACATAAGTGGAATTGCTGAATACATTCCTAGAGATCATAAAATGCTAAATCCAGTGTGATCATTTTTATTCTGACTAATTGGGAGAATCTCATTGTTGATGCCTTTCTCCCCAGTTTAAGCTAGTTCAAGCTAACATTTACCATTTGAAAACTCATCCGGTTCCCTCCCTGTCTATGGGCTTTTTGCCTGCCCAGTTCACTTTACTTATCATTAGCTTATTAACTTTGCAAAAACACTACCACAGCCATGCTGCTTATTCATTTACTTTCTTGCTTATTAATTTATTTACAAGTTGGATTTTTTTTTTTTTTGCTGTTCTTTTGGTTTTGATTTATTTCTTTATTGTTGATGTTGTTGTTTTGTTTGTTTGTTTGTTTTTGAGGCAGTGTCTCTACAGAGCCCTGGCTGTCTTGGAACTCACATTATTGACCAGGCCTGCCTCGAACTCAGAGAGATTTGCCTGCCTCTGCCTCCCTAAGTGCTAGGATTAAAGGCGTGTGTCCCCATGCCCATCGGATCATGTCATTTATAAACTGAGATTTAATTACTCTTTAGAGCAGTTGGAATCAGTTTTTTGCTAATTAGTGTTTGTGTGCTCTCAATAGGTTGTTAAAATCACACACTGCCCCACACTCCTGACTAGAGATGGAGATAGAATTAGAAGTAATGGGAAGTTTGGGGGCCTTCAGAATAAAGCTCCGCCAATGGACAAACTTCGGGGAATGGTCTTCGGAGCTCCAGTACCAAAGCAGTGTGTGGTCTTGGGGAAACAAATAGGTAAGTTAAACATGGGGTGAATTTTCAGGTTTTGTTTGTTTGTTTGTTGTTTTAACACAGTGTCTTATGAATCTCAGGTTGGCCAGGAATTCACCATAGGCTTGGAGGTGGCCTTGAATTTACTGACCCTCCTCCCACACCTCTCAGTGCTGGGGTGGCAGGTGCTTAACCACACACACACCCAGTGTCCGTGGTGCTGGGGCTAAACTGACTGATGATAGCTTTGCATGCTAGGCAAGCACTCCACCAACTAGGCCACAACCCCAGCTCCAGATCACAAAAGTCTCTCCTGTGGATTCCCTATTCTTTAATTTATTTTGTGGTAGGGGAGAGAGTTTACATATGTTAAGCAAGCATTCTACCACTAAGCTACATTCCCGGCTGAATGAGTATCTAGATCCAATTTCTGATTTGACTTTAACATTCTCTTTGGGCTTATGTATTCAGAGCCTAATGTAACAAAATTATTAACCAGTAACCAATATATACAATGTAAAATGGTTTTGTTCTTAGAAAAACCAAGTAGTTGCAATATGCCCTCTTCCTCCTTTATTGAATATAGTACAAGAGAGCAGGATCAGTAATGCCTCCTTTTTACTATGTATTAAAGTGTATTCTGCCTTGTTAAATTAATAGTTTATTAGGTAATCATTTGTTTTTGTCTCAGTTTCTATAGCTGAGTTTTTGAGCCAGCTGTGGTAGCTGTGCCTTAACTATTTGGGAGGCTGATGGGAAGGCTCACTTGCACAGAAATTTGAGGCCAGCAAAGCCCTGTCAAAATTATATTTTTTTCATGGACCTTTCCGCCACTTTATTTTCTCGTCTCCCAGCTGCCTCCCTGAAAGCCGACGTAATCATCTGCGTCTGCTCCAAAGTCTGTCTGTACTGAGTCTGAGTCCAGAGCGCTGGCGCTTTACAGACTCCTGCTTTCATTTCAGGAGGCTGTCATGTGCTTGACATCTGTGGTCACCAAACACAATGATTTCTTACGGTAGCCTTTTATGCTATTACTTTATACAATAAAATTTGCCATCTTAACTGTTTTCATTGCACAGTTCAGTATTGTTAAATACTTTCACATCAATATGCAGTCTCTCTCCCAAAATGCATATTGCAGATCTGAAACGTAGTACCATCCCATCCCTTTTCCCTGGCAGTCTTCCTCGTACTTGAAACTCTGAGATTGGCTACTCTAGAGACCCACGGTGAGGACAGTGTCTGTTGCCCTTTTATATCTGCTCACGCAGCCTGAGCTCAGGGCCTATCCACTACAGCAAATGACAGCTCCCTTTCCTGGTAACCCCACTTGATACTCCAGTGCGTATGTGAGTCCCATTTTGCTTTTTGGCTTGCTTTGCTTTGCTTTGCTTTGCTTTGCTTTGCTTTGCTTTGCTTTGCTTTGCTTTGCTTTGCTTTTCGAGACCATTTTTATTCTGTTGCCCTAGGCTAGCTTGACACCAGGCAGCCAGGCTTGCCTAGAATTCATGGTCATTCTTGTGCCATAATCTCCCACGTGTTGGAATTGCAGGAGGAGGCACAACCCAGGCTACACTTCCTTGTCATAGTGTAATCCACACATAGAAAACTTCACATTTTATAAACATAGCACTGGTAAGGTTTATCAGAAGAATACCATACTTAAAATACTTAAAAATAAGGCTTGAGGATGTAGTCAGTTGTAGAGCGCTGAATAGCATGTTTAATCTGCAGTACTGCAAACAATTTAAAGAGAGTAGAACACTCAGCTCTATAGGAAGCTGCTCACTGTTCTCTCTTCAAGTCTCTGCTTGGCACGACTTTCTTTACTTACCATGGCACAGGTCGTTTTGTCCACTTTTGTAATTTATATGTAAATAGAAATGCAACTTGTGCCTGCCTCTGCTCATCCTGTGCCTTGTATGTTGGTAGCTGTCATTTGTTTTCATTGTGTAGTCGCTGTGTAAATAGATTACTTATAACTCAGCTGGTAAATTTGGATAGCTTCCAACTTTGAGATACTCCTTTAGCTGTAACAGTTTTAAAAGCAGTGGTTGGAAAAATATGACGAGAGGGTTCATACATCTGCTTGTGTATGTTAATGACTCATACAAAAACTTCTGAGATGTAAATAATTATCACGGAACACTCTCTGACCTGCCAGCACTCAAATGATGACACAGAGACAATTCTTTATTTATGATGCCTAGGCCATGTAGCTTAGACTCGTTCCCAGCCAGCTTGTTTAGATGTATTACTTGTATCAAGCTATTAGGATATTCATATTAGAATAACCCGTTTATTCTAATCGACGCTCTGCCACGTGGCCTGTTACTTTTCCTTCAGTCCTGGCACCTGCTCCTTCCTCCATGACTAGCTGGCGAATCCTCCTCATCTCCTTTCCCAGGGTTCTTATCTCTACTGAGAAGTCCCATTGGCTATTCAGCTCTTTATGAAACCAATCAGAGGGAGCCTTAAGTAGGTGAGGCAGGAGAGAGACATACCTTCACACAGTGTACAAAAATATTATCTCAACAAAAGATTACATGAAGATTTCATCTCACTTCAGGAAAGGGCATCATCCAAACTCTCTTGATTGTTGATAAGGACAGCAACTAAATCCTTATGCACTTCTGGTCCAGTCACTATGGAAACCAATATGGAGGTTTGGGGGGAGAGAGAGAGAGATTAAAAATATTGCAGGACCCAACAGAGCTCCTAGAGATTTATTCAAAAGAATTTATTAGCACATTAAAGAGATCACTGCCTGCCCTTACAGCAGGACTTCTCTGTAGCCAAGTTATAGAGCCATCCTATGTGACCATTGACAGAAGAAATGGATACAATGTGGTTCACATGAACAGTGGAGGAGACAATGAGTGTGTCAAAGGGAATATATCGTTTTCTCTCCTTTGTGAGCCACAGATTTGTATACACTGATATGAGGTCATATGGGCATAAATAGAGTCTGTGGGAACATAAGGAACATAGGCTGGGTGGACAGGTGAGAGAAAGGAGTGGAGCAGGGTGGGGGTTTTCAGTGCATTCTATACTTGCATAGAAACAACCTTTTGTATCCCGGGATAATACAATTAAACTTTAAAATCTGCCCTCTTTCCATCCTCTTGTATACAAAACCAGTCTGTGCAGGGTTGAGTTGCTGTGTGTGCAGGCACAGTTTGTTCATTACAAGCCAGGGCTTACTGGCATCCCACAGTGCAACAGTTAGTGCTCTTTCCCTCCTCCTCTTCCCCTCTGGCTGTATCTGTGGAAGAAAATTGAATACTCTGTATCAGACAGGATGTAAAAATGTCCAGGCACTTTCATACAGAAAGCTTGAGGTATCTGGGAGTGGAACTCAGTGGTAGGGCATTTGCCTCATGTGTGCCATCTTGGGTTCTATCTCCAGCACTTCAAAAACAAAACCAGAAATAAAATATCGAGGGTAGTCATTGAAACTTCATTCCTCACACAGAAATAACTTAAGTCAAAGAAAGTTAAAATGTAACTATCATTTGTTGTCTCCACTAGTTCTTTGCATTAAGTGGTTCATGACTTTAAATGTGTTCTCCCAAGTTACTTAGTGATGCTAATTTTTTTTTTGTAAAACAGGAATTTGGTATGATGTTAGCTCTTTATCTAGATGTCTGCTTTTTTGCAGATCTTATTCAGCAGTATCGCACTGCTCTGTACAGGCTGAGCTCTGTGAACGAGGACTTGGACAATCAGCTGCAGTACCTTCACACTCCTGATATGAAGAAGAAAAAGCAAGAACTTGATGAACAGGAAAAAAGTCTGAAACGAATAGAGCAGAAACTCGGTATGTGCTTGTGTTTGTGAACTTTTTGCTTGACGGTGAACATTGATGAGTCCGACTATAAAAAGACAGAATGCAAATGATTCAGGACTTGCATGGATTTCATAAGCACCAAGCTGTCTGATAAATGCTTAAAACTCTCCTCTTACTTGAATAGTAACTTAGTCAAGGTTTCTGTTGCTGTGGCGAGCACCCTGGCCAAGGGCAGACCGGGGAGGAAGGGTTCATTTCATTCAGCTTACAGGCTGCAGCTGCTCAGCCAGAGACGCCAGGGTAAAGCTAAATGGAGGCCATGGAGAAACACCGGCTACCATCTTGCTCTCCATGGCTACTCTAACTTACTTATACAATTCAGGGCCACCTGGTTCAGGGTAACACCTCGTACAATCAAAGTGCCCCACAGACGTGCACTCAGACTGATGGAGGCAGTTCCCCAGTTGTGCTTTCCTTGTTCCAGGTGGCTCTAGTTGGTATTAGTTGTCAAGAACTAACCATCACAAGAAGTAAGAGAGCTCCTTTCCGCAGGTTAATATATATTGATATTTGCTCTTTTTTCTTGTGCTTCACCAGCTCCTTACCATTTTCTTCACAGGAATGACTCCTGTGCGCAGGTGTAATGAGTCACTTTGTCACTCACCAAAGATTGAGGTGACAGAGTGCCCAATCCCTACTAAAAGAATGAGAAGAGAATCCACCAGACAGAATAGGTGAGCATATTGGGACCTGATTATCATTTGATACTTTATCAAAGATCCTCCGTCATTACACTTGAAAATCATTATAGATTTATTTCTGAATTTCCTGAGGCTAAGTTAGTATTTTACAAACAAAAGCAGATTTGGGCTGGTAACTCAGGAGCAGAGTGCTTGTCTGGTGTGTGTGAAGTCCTTCCTTGTTTTGATCTCCAGTATCCCGAGGGCATAATACATGACACTTTGGTTTTCTGAAGATATAGAACCATTGTATTCTTTTAGGAAATATCATTTTGTCAGTGATACCTTACTATTTAGAAATGTTCATTATTTTTCTGTTCTTAAAAGTCAATCGAATGAAATTACTTGTATGTTTGGGGCATAAGTTTCAGTACCCTGCCTTCTACTTAATGGAGTCAGCACTTTCATAAGTAGTGATGTGCATAGTCATCTCTGTATTAGTTGTTTCTAAAGCTTCTGTTTGGTTTGCTCAATCAAATACCACTTGTAATTCGTCAAAAGTCCAACAGAGCCTTTGGCAACCTAACTTGGCAGAGCTATCCTTTTTAGATTTAGAAGGCTGCCTGTCTTAGTTAGGGTTACGGTTGCTGTGATAATACACCATGACCAAAGCAAATTGGAAAGAAGAAGGTTTATTCATTCAGAGTTCCATATAACAGTCCATCATCAAAACTAGTGAGAACAGGAACTCAAACAGGACAGGAACCTGGAGGCAGGAGCAGATGCAGGGACCATGGAGGGGTGTTGCTCCTTAGGCCTTTTGCTCAACTTGTTTTCACATAGAACCCAGGACCACCAGCCCAGGATGGCCCCACCCACAATGGGCTGGACTCTCCCACATCAATAACTAGTGACAACAATGCCCTACAGCTGGATATTATGGAGACATTTTCTCAGTTGAGGTTCCCTCCTTTCAGATGACTGTGTCAAGTTGACACAAAACTAGCCAGGATACTACCCTAGGAGAGAATAGAGAGTGGTAGTAGTGTGTGTGTGTGTGTGGACACTATTTGAATAACATTTTCATATCAACCATGAGACTTGTTATATTTGGAATTGATGTCCTATATTTTCCCTTCCTGCATATTCAGCAAATACTTGAATGTTCAATTACACTGTTGTTATTCCATAAATAGAACTGACAAGGCTCTTGCCTTGTCATATTTAAAAGTAACCTGCAGCTGGGCTGTGGTGGCGCGTGCCTTTAATCCCAGCACTCGGGAGGCAGAGGCAGGCAGATTTCTGAGTTCGAGGCCAACCTGGTCGACAGAATGAGTTCCAGGACAGCCAGGGCTACACAGAGAAACCCTGTCTTAGAAAACCAAACCAACCAACCAAACAAACAAAAAAAGGTAAACTGCTGTGGCAAAGGAGAGAAAATGATAACACAGAGATGAACAGGGTCAGTGGTCAGGAAAAAGTATTAAAGCAGAGCCCAGCGGGGAAGGACTTGGGTATAGAGGGTTGATGATGGACAGAGAGAAACATGAAAGCTGAGGGGAAGTTTACAAATTTCATAAAGATAAAGCATCATGACTTTGCCACTCAATAAGACAGTAAAGGGCATGGGACGTAAAGACTGGTGGCTACAACCTAACAGGGTGAGGAGACCCTAGAAGGCACGTGCCCTCAACTGGACCTCCGAGAAAGAAATTCAGTTCTAATGATCCTTCTAGTCACCTTGGCTCAGCTGAGGGTTCTGATGGGTTAATTAAGTGTGATGAAAACAGCTTTCTCAGCTTTCCCGAGGATGCTACCTGGCTGGTATCATTCTGGACGTGAAGTGGTACATTCCTGAGATCTTAGTACTCAGGAGGGTGAGGTGGGAGAATCCAGAGACTGGGGCCAGTAGGAGCAATATTGAGTTCGAGAATACTGCTGAGTAAGTCACCCCTACCTCAGCCTACCCCCACCCCAAGAGAGGTTTTATAATAATAGTAGTTGTTGGTAGTAGTGTTTATAATAATAGTTTACTGCCTTCACCAAAGGCATACATGCATGAAGTTAAAGGGTTTAGACTTACAAGTTTGTATCCAAAGTATTATTTAAACATGTAAGCAATGTAAAAAATGTTTTCTTTTATTTTTGAGACAGGATTTTGCTATGTAGACCAGGCTGTCCTGGAACTCATTGTGTAGACCAGGCTGACTTCAAACTCAGAGAGCTCTGCCAACCTCTGTCTACCTCCCCCATGCCTATGCTGATGAAGCAGAGGTTGCTTTGCAGGGGTTAGTTGTCTTCTACTGTGTGGGCCCTGGAGATCAAACTCAAAGGTGGCATGTTTGGCAGCAAGTGCCTTTGCGTGCTGGCCCAAAGTATCCTTAACAGGATAGAAATAACAGATTTCATTCATAAAACGAACATTTTAATAGGAAAAGAAGAAATAATAATTATATATCTATACCTTTGCATTTTTTACTTATTTGTGCTCTTAACAAAAATCCCATACTGTATTTATTAGCCCTGGTATATCATTACTAGAAGAAACAACTGTATTCTGTGAGGCATTACAGAACTGTAACTGAAACGATGGCACTCAAGGGTATAAATGTGAAAGAACATGAGTCTTAGCATATGCTTATATCAATATACGGTTTTGTATTGGTCAAATGTCAAGAAGAACTTGCGCTTCTAATTGGTTTTCTACTCATGAAAATTGTATTAAGGGGCTGGAGAGATGGCTCGGTGGTTAAGAGCACTGACTGCTCTTGCAGTGTATCTGGGTTCAGTTCCCAGCACCCACGTGATGGCTCACCAGTTCCAGTGGATTAGACACCTCCCCTGATCTCTGTGAGATCCTGTATGCGTGTAATACACGTGAATAACTCAGGCATGCACGTGTATACACTTAAACTAAGTAAAATACATAAATGTGGGGTCTTTATTACAAATTAGCAGTTTCTTTAAAATGTATATGTTTGGAGGTACTGTTGTTAGAAAATTTAGTTGTGTGCATAACAGGACATAAATACCAACGCATTTTCTGTGTTCATCACTACATGTGAGGGAAGGAGAGTGAGAGATGGGATGGTCAGAGAGCGGCTAAGGCTGCTGCTGAGGCCAGGGCCTCACACACACTCATCTACAGCCTCAGCTAGTTCTTGAAATCATAATTTCATTCCAAAGCAGGAGCAGCGAGGGAGTAAATAATCTGCAGTTTTATCTCAGATTACACTGTCCAAGGAGCTGGAATTCAAATTGTTCATGCATACTATAGACGTACTCACATGGGAGATATGCATGATTACCAAATAATTAAAAATTGTATTAACTATTTACACTAAGGATCAGAGTTAGAGCAGAGTTCATGTGATAGATATTTAAGCATTCTGAAACGATCAAGGAGTTTAGGGAAGGAAGTCACAGGTATATAAATCCTGGTGGCGGTTTTGTTTTGTTTTGGTTTTTGTTTTTCTGCTTCAAGAGGGCTGTAACTGAAGCAGGTGTATGACCGAGGTGGGGAATGGAGACTGCCGAGTTCACTGAGCCTGCCTTGCTTCTATGTCTCTTTCAGAAGGCCAAAAGGTGACGTACCAAACTGAGCATTTCTGAAGACTATGATAATCCTGGCAAGAATTTCCTGTTCCTCCAAATGGGCCTGGAAGCCATTGAAGCTATTCAACTTTCAGAATCTCATGGGGCAGCACAAATTTCCTGGGGTCATTGCAGTCGTTGGGCCCGTCGGTGGCTGGCTTGCAAATGTACACTTTTACCCAGTGGTGGTCATCCCAGCCCTGGGACGTTTCCTGCCCTGAAGACAACTTCCTGCTCCTCAGCATAATCATGAACATATTAGAACTGTTTCTTAAAAACAGCCTTTTTTATTGCCTTTTTCTGGACTTATTTAACAAACATGTTTTGTCTTTTGTGTAAGGAAAATTCTAGAACTAGATATTTAACTGTAAATATATGTGGAAAGTTGAATTCTGCATTAAAACAGAGAAAGCACAGGTGTCTGGGAATTTAAATGTTCAGATACACAAAAACATTGGTGAGAATAGGATAGCCTAAAGATTGTGTCCTGTATGAGTTGGTGATAGGACAGCCTAAAGACTGTATCCTGTATATAAGTAAGATATGCAGCAGCACTTGGCTTTAATTCTACATTTGCATTATTTTCTAATTTTTTACAACTATTTTTAAGAGATTAAAGAAAACAAGAATTCAAAGAGTTTGTTAGGGATATGTTATATAAACATCTAAGCTGTGCATTTATTCAAACTAACATACGCCGTGTGTGTCTCTGTAAGTGCAAGACTTTTGCTCTGTGAATTTATTTTGTAAGGAATACTTTTGGTACAATTTTCTGTTCCAGGAAATGTGTGTTTTTAATCCTTCCTGATTATGCAGCAAGGTTAATAAACAACAATCATTTCTCCTCCCCAAAAAAATTAGTGGTTTCCTTGATTGAAATTTAAAGCTCTGTAAAAGCTGCCTTAGTACAAAGTACTGAAGTGACTCGTCGGTGTGGGTGGAGCTCAGTGTCTGCAGTGTTGAAGACACAAATTGGCAATAATAGAATTAGTTGCAGCTGTGGAGGAGCACCCCTGTAACTCTAATATCCTTGGATATATAGCAAGTTCAAGGCCAGCCTAATTATACGAGACCCTGTCTTAAAAAAATCTGAAAGCCGTGTTGGCAAAATGGCTCAGTGATTATAAGCACTGGCTGCTCTTCCAGAGGACCTAGTTTCAATTCCCAGCACCCACATGGCAGCCACACTAACTCCAGTTCCAGGAGATCTGACATCTTCACACAAACATATATGAAGGCAAAACACCAATGCACATAAAATAAAATAATCTTTAAAAAGAAAGAGAAAAATCTGAAAACAAGTTTTAAAATAATTAACTGTGGTTTTGCTCTGAGCCATGGCTGGGGTTGGGGGAGTGGGAGGGTATGAGAGCTGATGGCTAGCTCCAGGCAAGGCAGGCAGTCACTAGCACCCTCTCTGTGAATTGTGTCAGTAAGCAATCCATGAAGTGCCTAACATGAACAAAGAACAAACGACAAATGAAGGTCCTTTAAAAAGTATCGGAGCAAAGGATTTCAAATAAATGCTTTCGTGAATGTGGAATGGAATATTTGCTAAGACTAAGATAGCCAGTAGAATGAAAAATCTGAGAAAGAAGCAGAAGAGGAAAATAATAGACACATCGAACTTGAAAAACATCTGGAAGCGTAAAACCAGAAGAACAGCAACAACAAAAGGCCTTCCTGTGGACACCGAGTCCCAGATGGTCCCAGTGGTTAGAGAACTGCCTAAAAGACTTCCAAGCTTCTGGAAGAATTGTGCCAACAGAGCCACCTGCTTTGGTACCAAACCTTCAGAAGGAAACCTCGAGCCTCCAGGCCACTTCAGCCCTGAATCAGTTTCTTAATGAGATTCAAGAGACCACAGAGGAAAGTGATGACTAGAAATAACTAGAGAGCGCTCTTAGGTCTAAAAAGGAAAAAGCATCAAGGTATACCGGCTACTAGCAGCCAGACAGACAGCCGGGAACTAACTCACTGCTTCCTAGATGGCATGGACAAGACACACAAATGAGTAAAGAAAGCATTTGGTAGCGGGCGTGGTGGCACACACCTTTAATCCCAGCACGGGAGGCAGAAGCAGGCGGATTTCTGAGTTCGAGGCCAGCATGGTCTACAAAGTGAGTGCCAGGACAGCCAGGGCTTCACAGAGAAACCCTGTCTCGAAAAATCAAAAAAAAAAAAAAAAAAAAAAAAAGCATTTGGTGATTCTACTGAAAAACTAGAAAGATGTTAAAAAAAAAAAAGTTTCATGAACCGAATCTTTGGCACACTAACTAGAAAATTGTGTGGTGAGTGAATGCAGGACTGCCCCCCACCACCACCACTTGGTTCATGAATCTTCCTTGATTTGTCTCCCCCAGTTATAGATGATCAGAGTGATAAGAAAATTATAAAGGAGAAAAATCTGAAGAAGATGGTGGAGGACCCAGATAAAGACAGTGGGAAGGGATGGCAGTTACAAAGCACACGGTCCTATAAGTAAGCCCTTTGCAGAAAAGAAGCAAGCCCACCCGCCCGCCCGCCCGCCCGCCAGCAACGAAGGCAGCAGCTCGAGAGAGTTCTTCACTTAAATGGTATCTGGACAACTGACTGTAGGGAAGACAGTGTGGAGACTGGGTGTGGCAGTGCATACCTTTGGTCCTGGTACTTAGACAGAGGCAGGCAGATCTCTGGGAGTTTGAAGACAACCGATTCTACATATTGAGTTCCAAGCCAGTCAGTGCTACATAGGAGACTGTTGCAGAAATAATTTAATCCGGACCCAGGGTTTCTACCCTGCCTTAGATCGTTTAGTTCCTGGATAAACATGCACGCGCGCGCAAACCCACACACACACACACACACCCTTTATATTTACAAAGCCTTAAGCAGCACAAGCACTGAGTGAATATGTACCCTCCATGCTATTAGAATCTACTTTCCTATGCATAACAAGTTATTGCATACTATTTACTTTGTTTCATATGGCTGCTCCTAACTGCAATCCACCAGCCCTCGGGGGCCATGTTTTCATGGCTCATCTAACCCATGGGAGCTTGTTCCTCCTCCTGCCCCTTCTCTCCGTGGTTCTCCTGACCCCCAGCCCTAAACCCCACCTATGTCTCTTCTGCCCAGCTATTGGCTGTTGGCATCTTTATGAATGAGAAGTAATAACTTGGGAACAGAGTCACTTAGCTAGCATCTAAGGGCAGACTCTTGTCTCTGGGGTAACCACTCTTGGGGGCCCAACGTTAGCCTTAGAATATAAGCATCATCAAGCCAACCCATACAGAAGACCATGTCTCAGAAAACTGTAGTGAGAAATCTGGAATTCTGTGTTCTTTAAAAATCAGGAGCATTATAGGAATGTGCTTTCACTTTACCCAGGTGTGGGATGTGGGGCTGCTGCAGACAGTCTGCAGCAGCTGACCATGATTTGCCTCGGGCTCTAGCAGAGGCTTGGTTTTGCCAGCTGCAGATAATTTCTGCAATTGCTAGAGCCTGGAGAGGCTGGGTTGGTGGGAAGTGGTGGTTTGTTCGTAGTTGTGGTCAAGGAACAAAAGGAAAGAAATATGATTCAGAGGTCTCTGTCTCTCTCCCTCCTCTATCTTTCCTTTTCTGTCTAGTGATAGGGGGTGGAATTGGGAAAGGAGGGGGGAAGGAATAAAGGGGGGGGGCAGACCCACAAAGTAGCAAAGGCCAGCAACATAAAACAAACACCTTAGTTTGAGTGCACTTTTCAGGCTGGTGAAATATAGAGATTCCGAGGTTATAAATCAAGACCCAGAAACTGCTCTCTGTACTCCAGTGGACAGGAGCTCTCAGTACAGAAGAATGCTCAATACTGTTTGCATTGTTCACTGATCATGAAGAACTTCAAGATACAAGTAAACTGTGAAGCGTGCACAAGACAGCCGTGCAGTGGACAAAGGCCAATATCAAAGGTGAGTGGACGTATGTAATCGTGAATGCCAGGTGTGGAGGCTGCTTCCTCTTGCTCTACCTGCGAAGCTGAAGACAGTTCATAAGGTTGGTCTTAACCTACCCAAAGTTAACAGTTTCCAGAATTCTGAGATTTGGCTTGTTTGTACTCTTGACTACGCACAAATGTTGCTGAAGAAAGCGGGCGAGCCTTGTATTCCTTCCTTATGTAGAGTTGTTGAATGCAGTGGTACTATGAGGTCAGGGCATTGTTCTTCCTAGGTCAAGGCAGAAACTGTAAATAGTTATCTCTGACTTTATCGTCATGGTGATAACTCCCTAAGCTTGTGAAATGGAATCAACCAAAGGACGGTGATTTTCAATCAGTGATACATGTGTGTAAAATGTGTGAGTAACTGAAGGTGTCAGACTCAAGCACACTTCCTACTGTATGTGAGAATACTGTAATACCATAAAACACACCTGTGGCTTCTGTACTGGCCGTAACAATAAAATTATGTTCATCTGAGTACATGACAGAAAAAAAAAAATCACATTTAAATACTGATGGGCAAGTTATTTCACAATGTTTTTGTATTATAGTGGGGTTTGTTTAGTTTTTGGGTTGTTTTTGGTTGGTTGGTTTGGGGTTGGCTTTTCAAAGCAGGGTTTCTCTGTGTAACAGCCCTGGGTGTCCTGGAACTCACTTTGTAGACAAGGTTGACCTCGAACTCAGAGATCTGCCTGCCTCAGCCTCCTGAATGCTGGGACTAAAGGTGTGCACCACCACGCCCGGCTATCATATCACATCTTATCACATCATATTGTCAACTGTATCACAGGAACACATCATTCCCAGTGAACTGTAGACTGCTGGCTATAAAATCCTTACCTCACACAAAATAGATCTAAGATCTGAATATAAGAACAGAAACTATAGGCCAGACAGTGGTGGCGCACGCCTTTAATCCCAGCACTTGGGAGGCAGAGGCAGGCGGATTTCTGAGTTTGAGGCCAGCCAGGTCTACAAAATGAGTTCCAGGACAGCCAAGGCTACACAGAGATAACCCTGTCTCAAAAAACAAAAAACAAAACAAAACAAAAGAACAGAAACTATAAAATACTCTTAAAGGAGTTGGGGCTGGGGGGTGGGAGGAGTAGGTAAGTGACTTCACAAAGATTTTTAAATGTTTCTCTTCCAAAGATTCTTTGATGAGCATCAGAAAGATCAGTAAGGAGAATTAGGGAAGATATCTGCAAAACATGAATCTCATAAAAAGCACTCATACCTCAAAAACTTACGCCTGGAGCCAGGGACTGGAGAGATGGCTCAGCGGTTAAGAGCACCGACTGCTCTTCCAGAGGTCCTGAGTTCAATTCCCAGCAACCACATGGTGGCTCACAACCATCTGTAATGAGATCTGATGTCCTCTTCTAGTGTGTCTGAAGAGAGCAGTGGTGTACTCACATACATAAAATGAATAAATCTGAAAGGAAGGAAGAAAGAAAGAGAAGAAAGAAAGAAAAGAATGGAGCCAGGCAGTGGTGCACACCTTTAATCCCAGCACTTGGTAGACAGAGGCAAGAGGATCTCTGAGTTTGAGGCCAGCCTTGTCTACAAAGTGAATTTTAGGTCAGTAATGGCTACACAGAGAAACCCTGTCTTAAACAAAACATTTACTTTTTTTTTTTTTTTAAGAATGGACAAAGATTAGACATTCCTCCACAGGAGATAAACTCATTTCCTGTGTACCCAAAATGATGTGTGACTTTGATTACTCATGAGGGAAACCCTCATTAAAATCATAAAAAGATAGACTACAAGTCCACCTGGGTGACTTGAATATAAGAGGCAGCCGCTGGAGCCCCCACATCCTTCCTGGTGGGCGTGTGAACGGGAGCCTCCACACTGTCAAGCGAACCTGGAGTTACCTCTTGATCCATCAGTTCCAATCCCAGGGATGTCCCTAGGAGAAACAAACCATAACTTCATTATGTTCCGCAATATGAATGTTCACAAAAACCTCATTCCTGGATGTGGGAGGGAGCTATGCACAGTGATCCCAGCAGACCGCTGTGATGATCAGACACAGCTGTGCAAAACATGGCGCCACCGCAGAAGCAAAATTAGAGGGTTATCTGGGGAAGAGAGGCCAGGTAAGACTGAAGGCCTAGCACAAGGAGGGAGGGAGGGAGGCTGTTTTCCTCAAAACTGTAACAGACAAAGTGAATTCATGGGGCTGAGCAAATGGTTCAGTGGTTGGAGATGCAATCCCACTGAGCCTTTCATAAGCACCTGTAACTCCAGCTCCAGGGGAAGCAACGATCTCTCTGGCCTCCTCAGCACCCACACATGTGAGCGCATGTATACATGCATACATACATACATACATACAACACACATACCTAAGTAAAAAAAAAAATTAAATTTTATGTCTGTGGGGTTTTGCCTACCTGTCTATCTGTTACCGTGTGCGCACACTGCCTGTGGAGGGTGTTGGATCCCCAGGAACTGAAGTTACAGGTGGTTGTGAACTGCCATGTGGGTGCTGGGAATCGAACCTGCATTCTCTGGAAGAGCAGCTAGTGCTCTTAATTGCTGAGTCATCTCTACAGCCCCCAAATAAATTTTGTCTTGGTTTTTTTTTTGTTTTTGTTTTTAAAAAAACCACAGGGTTTCCTCTCTGTATCCCTGGCTGTCCTAGAACCTCCTTGTACCAGGTTCGCTTGACAGTGTGGAGGCTCCCGTTCACATGCCCACCAGGAAGGGTGTGGGGGCTCCAGCGGCTGCCTCTTATATTCAAGAACTCTGTAGACCAGGCTAACCTTGACCTTACAGAGATTCTCCTGCCTCTGCCTCCCAAGTGCTGGGATTAAAGGTGTGTGCTGCCATGCCTGGCCCCCAAATAAATATTTTTTAAAGAAATCTATAGCATTTTTATTCATATATGCTATCTGTAAATTGTATAAAATTAGCTTGTTAGTTAGAAAAACTTGCTTTTTTTTTTTTTCCATGTTGAGGATTGCACCTAGCTAGAGTCTCTCACATGCTTGTGCCTTGCCATTAAACTACTAAACTACATTACCCAAAAGTGTGTGTGTGTGTGTGTGTGTGTGTGTGTGTGTGCAGTCTTGGCTGCACTAAAATGGATCCTGTAGACCAGGCTGACCTCAGACTTGTGATCATCCTGCCTGGGCCCCTAGTGCTGAAATGATAGGTGTATGCCACCATGTCTAAGTGTTAGGAGTGGTCTTCCCTAAGGGACTGTAGCAACCTCTGAAGGACCCTATAGCCTAGGGAGTTAATAGCTTTGTTCTGTAACTGGCCTTCCTGAGCCCTTTGCCAAAGGTAACTCATGTGGTCTGACTGTGGTTTTCCTGAACATTAATATCAAGCAGTGTTGTGAAGATTTCAACCTTGAGTTGTAGGTGTTTATGCCTGCGTATACTCTTGCAGGATGAGTACAGACTGCCCTCGCCATCTGCATTTGACCCACCTTTAGCCTCTCATTATAAGGCAGTTCACACACGCTCCCATGAATTCACATATATAGAAGTCGTTTTGTTAGCGGTCCAGTGTCTTCCCAGTTGAGTGTGTAAGAGAGACTCACAGCTTTCTTAGTAAGTAAGGAGACTAGATAAGTGGTGTTTGAATGACTGCACCCAAAGAAGGAACTGCAATTGAGCAATTTCCTCCATCAGACAGACCTATGTCTGTAGGGTCCGGCGCATTGTGGGCAGTGCGTCCCACCCTCGGGGTGGTGTGGGGCAGATGGTGCTGGCCCGGATAAGAAAGGTAGCCGAGTAAGCTGGGAGAGGCTTTCTCTCCTCAGTGTTCTCTGCTTCAGTGCCTGCCTCTAGCTTCCTGCCCTAGCTTAATCAAATTAAATCCCTTTCTCCCCTAGTGGTTTTTGTCACAGCAACAAAACCCAAACTAGGACCCTGGGTCCCAATATGTAGACCAGGCTAACTCATCTTGGAGCTCTTCCTGCCCCACCTCCAGAGTTGTAGGACTAAAGGCATGTGCTCATTCGTTTCGACAAATAACTGCTCCTGGGAAGCAGTCTGAGAACGTGAACTTGATTTCGCCTCAGGGGCAAAATGGAGACTACATACAAAATGGCTGCACTTGAGCTGAGAGGAGTGAGCCTTGACAGTTTTCCTTTTAAATTTGTACTCCGTTTTTGGAAAGTTAACATTATTTACCAAGAAAAAAATTAAGTAAGGAGAGAATACATTTTCTTTTTCTTCTCCTTTTATTTCTTTTCCTCCAAACAAGGTTTCTCCGTGTAGCTCTGGTGGTCTGGAACTTGCTCTGTAGAACAGGTTGGCCTTGAACCTCTGCTTCCTAAATGCTAGAATTAAAGGTGTGCACTACCACTGGCCTAAGAATACATTTTCTGTCTTCTCACCTCTGGGGACTAGAGGACGAGTTGGGGGATACCACCCTATTGAGAACAGTGGTAAAGATTTCCTATTAAATTGTACTTTCTCTGTTTGTCTCTGTCTTTCTCTGTGTCTCTTTCAGTCTCTCTGTCTCTCTGTCTCTCCCTCTGTCTCTCTGTCTCTGTCTGTCTCTCTGCCTCTGTCTCTGTCTCTGTCTCTCTCTCTCTGTGTGTGTGTGTGTGTGTGTGTGTGTGTGTGTGTGTGTGTGTGTGTAGCTCTGGATGGCCTGGAACTTGATTTGTAGACCAGGCCAGCTTCTGCTGGGATTCGAGGAGGATTCAAGGCTGCTCCACCACAGCTGGCCACAGCTGGCCACAGCTGGCCACAGCTGGCCACAGCTGGCCACAGCTGGCCACAGCCTCAAACCCAGAGAGCTCCTGCTTCAGCTTGCTGAGCATGAGACCGACAGGAATAAGCCGCCATTAACCTAGTGAGGTCAGTCATAACGAGTCTGTTCTCCAAGACGGACCACGGCTGCATATGTGTTTAGGAACAGCGTAAAATGTAGGTGGCTTTGATTTGTCATCACTGACAACTCCCAGGTGGCTCTTGCTAAGAAGTGCCCTGCCGACTCCTTCTCCTCCTCCCCCCTCCCCTCCTCCCCTATTCCTCCTCCTCCTTCTCCTCCTCCTCCTTTATCTTCTTCTTTTTATGTTTTTTTTTTTTAAATTGGTTTGGTTTGGTTTGGTTTTTCAAAACAGAGTTTCTCTGTGTAGCCCTGGCTGTCCTGGAACTTTCTCTGTTGACCAGGCTAGCCTTGAATTCAGAAATCTGTCTGCCTCTGCCTCACAAGTATTGGGATTAAAGGTGTGCCACCACTACCCAGCCCTCCTCCTCTTCCCCCCCTCCTCCCACTCCTCCCCTCCCCTTCCCCCCCTCCTCTTCCTCCTCCTCCCCCTCCTCTTCCTCCTCCTCCTCCTCTTCTCCTTCTTCTTCTTCTTCTTCTTCTTCTTCTTCTTCTTCTTCTTCTTTTAACAGTGTGTGCGACCTTTAACCTGGTGAGTGGGCTCATCGTGTCTCAGTACTGACAGCAGGAGAGGTGCAGGCATTGCTTTGCGTTTCACTGGTGATCAGTGTAAAGATGATCGGCCACAGGAAATAATTGTTTTATGACTGGATTCGTGTATGTGTGTGTGTGTGTGTTTTAAGATTTATTTATTATTATATCTAAGTACACTGTAGCTGTCTTCAGACGCACCAGAAGAGGGCATCAGATCTCATTACGGATGGTTGTTAGCCACCATGTGGTTGCTGGGATTTGAACTCAGGACCTTCAGAAGAGCAGTAGGTGCTCTTAACCACTGAGCCATCTCTCCAGCCCTTCTTTTTCTTCTTTTTCTTCTTCTTCTCTTTTCCAATACTGGGGACTGACCCTATGGCCTTATACATTCTGGGCAAGCGCTCTTACCACTAAGCCATATCCTATATCTACAGCGCACAGCACAGTGTTCATTCTGATTCTCACTCACTTAAATAATAGTTGGTTTGCTCTTCATCAAAATTTAGCTGACCTCTGTAGCTTTCTCTCCACACCCTGGGACCTCCATCCTTGGGGCATATTGTATACTGGGGTCTATTGGTGGCCCTGCTTCCTAGAGGATAGTCTAGGGAACCTGGGCTAGGGAGAGGGCTAGTGAGGTATTAGGGTAGCTTGATGCTGCAGAACCAACCAGCAAAACCTCTTTTCTCCTGTTTCATAAATTCTGCCTAATTCACCTACCAAGCTCTTCACCCTTCAAGACCTTTTGCCACTGACAAATTCTTGTGCTAAGAACACTCACTGCATTTGCAGAGGATCTGGGTTTGGTTCCCAGCACCCACATCAGGTGGCTCATAACTGCCTGCAACTCAAGTCCCAGGCTGTCTGATGTCCTTTGACCTCCATGGGCACACATATACACTCAGTGTCTATAACCTTGCAGGTTTACACATATACACATAAATAACTTTTTTTTTTAAAAAGTACTCTTTTATAAAAGAATACTAGCCATATCGGTGGGATCTAGCTTTAACTTTGGGAACTCTGCCTCAGTGAAAGGAGGAAGGATGATCAAGAATGAGTCCCAACATCAGTCTTGGAGTCCAACACATAAATACATGTGCCCCCATGTGTGCCAACACACATGCAAACATGCATACATGCACACATCCACACCATACATACATACATACATACATACATACATACATACATACATACATACGTAAAAGAAAAACGAAAGAAATAATTCATCCATAGATGAGCGGGATAGGTATGACATTAGGGGTGATAACCACAGGAAATCTATGGTGCTTGTGTTCTGTCTCGTGGTCAGCAATGTTTACAGGGCTCAGTTCTCTTTCTGAGGACTTGCTTATAGAGCTGAATGCTTACACATTTTGTGCACAGTAATGTGTGTGTGTGTGTGTGTGTGTGTGTTGCTGGGGATGGAACTTGGGTCCTTGCACATGCTAGGCAAGGGCTCCACCTCCGATCTAGGTTCAGGTAGATTTATAATTTTTTTAAATTTAGAACTTTACGCTTAAGAAAATCACAACCCGCTGGGCGTGGTGGCACACGCCTTTAATCCCAGCACTCGGGAGGCAGAGGCAGGTGGATTTCTGAGTTCAAGGCCCATCTGGTCTACAAAGTGAGTTCCAAGACAGCCAGGGCTACACAGAGAAACTCTGTCTCGAAAAACCAAAACCAAAACCAAAAAAGACAACCACAACCCGAGGCACTGTAGACGCGGCTCAGTGGAAGGATGCTTGTCTAGCTGTGCAGAGCTGTGGGCTTGATTCTCCGTGGCAAGGGGGGAGGGAAGGTCACTGTTGAGCACAATCATCTCAGTGGCACTTGGCAGACAGATAAATGGTAAATTAGAGCCCAACCAGAGAGACACAGTAAGATCAAAGCTACCTTGGTCTATATAGCAAGACCTGAGTGGGGACAGGAGAGAGGGGACACTCAGCCCTTCCACTTTTTAAAGATTTATTTATTTATTTATTTATTATTTACTTGTGTGTATGTGCTTGCTTGCATGAGTTTATGTGTACCAAGTATGTAGGAGCCTTCAGAGGCTAGAAGAGAGAATTCCTCCATGTGGGTGCTGGGAATCAAACCCTGGTCCTCTGCCAGAGCAGTAAACGCTCTTAACTGCTGAGCCATGGCTCCAGCCCTGTTTTATCTGTTTAAATACCCAGCAGCAGCCTGACCAGTTCTTTCAGGACTGAGCCATCTGAACCACGTTCTGAACTCCCCCCGAACCCCGTTATAATACTACTCCTGTTTCTCCCAGGAACCCTGACATACCACCGTGCCCCCAAACAGCCCTTTAGAGAGCACAACCTCAGAATAGTTAAGAAATTAAACACTCTGTTTTTATGTTTTGAAAGGTTAGGGGGAGATGCAAGAGTATAATAATTAACCGGAGTGCTTTCTTCTTTGACTCTCCATGGTGCCTGAATACAAAATGATATTCTCACCTCCTATTTTCCATTGGTCCACAGCCATCGGAGACTTTCATGTGCCTACAGCAAATGCTTTGTTGACCTGGTGTTCTTACCATGCAAAGTGTCCTGAGACGCTAGTGGCGCCTCGTCCAGCCCAGACACTGAAGGGGACCCAGAGCTCCACTGCTGCATGTATTTTCCTGAGGAGTTTAAAGTGTGGTAGAACCAACTGTCTCCCGGTCATTTATGTGTAATTTGATTCAATCTGAGAAAACCAGCCAAGAAAAATCCATGCAAATAGCCAGCGCCATGAAGAACGAAGTAAACAAGCCAGTCTCCAGTAACTGAGTCTATTTCTTGTACATGTTTGTTTGGGACGAGGACTAATTATGAAGCCCAGGATGCCCTTGAACCTAACGCCCTGCCTCAGCTTTCTGAGCGCTACAGTCACAGTCAAGTGCCACCACATCGAACTATTTTACTCACTCTCTCTCTCTCTCTCTCTTTCTCTCTCTCTCTCTCTCTCTCTCTCTCTCTCTCTCTCTCTCTCTCTCTCTCTCTCTTTCTAAGTTACATAAAGACCAAAAGTTCTTAAAATGAAGCAGGCAATAAGAACACAGGAGATCTCTAACAATAACCACAATGTTAAACGCAACCCTGTCCTGATTTCTGATTTTACTGTTTGCACTGACACGCACTGACAGCCTTTAAAAAGATAAGCGTCAAACAAATATCCTGTTACTTCTACTTCACTTCAGTTCTCTTTGAATGACCATATAATTTATTCTCAAAACCCAGGCACTTTTAAAGATCAAAGAGATACTAAAAATAATTAACAGTACTGTCTGAGAGGCAACAGGATCAACCTCGGACCCGAACAGGCAAATCAGGTCTCTGGTTATCCTATCTGTCTTATGATAAGGCAGAAAAGCAGAGTCGCTTTGCCTGAAGCCTTCAGTGACCCCGACACCCCCACCCACTTCCAGTTTACTTCACAGCCCGAGCCACTCTGGCTGATCTGGGTGGGTAGGGCTTGCCACCGAGCTGCGAGCTGCGCTGCTAGCTGCTCCCTTTACGGAGGGTTTGAACACTGGCAAGCTTGCACTACTTTCCTCGTTCCACAGGCTACTCAGTCTCGCCTGGCTGGTGTGCATCCTTTCCTTCCTGGGTACTTAAGGGCCATGGAAAATGTGAGGGCTTGCATGGTGGCACGTGCTTGCGATCCCAGGGCTCACGGGGGTGGAGGCAGGAAGATCCCCGTGGGAGCCGGTGCCCAGTGGTTAAGGCTGCTTTCTGTCCTTCCAGGGGCTCAGCAACCCCTCACCTAGCAGCTTACACCTGACTGTAACTGGAGTCCAGGGCATCTGTCACCCTTTTCTGCCTTCTTTGGGCTCTCAAATACATGTGGCATATAGTCCTCCGACACAGACTTTGTAAGTACAAATGAAATAAATCTTTCAAAAAAAATTTTTTTTTTCCAGTGAGAGATCAGATCTTGGGTTCAGACTCCATCTTGGAGGACCTGACCTAAGGTTGAACTTGAGTTAACTAACAGACGGGTACCTAGCCCCTAGCACCAGTTTCCAGGTTACTCCCCATCAAATCTGCACCTCTAGGTTCCAAGCCTGCCCCTGACACTTCCTAACAATCAACAGAACAACAAGATTTTATGGTTTGGCTCCCAGAACCAGCCAATTAAGTTAAAGGCCATAATGTACCCTCCCCCCCCCCCAATCAGATGTGTACCAGGCTAGACACTTCCCTTCTTGCTTCTATAAATACCTGCTTAAAATTGAACTCAGGTCTTCTCCCTCCCATTCTGCTGTGTCAACTCAAGCTCTGTGGCCCCAGCTCAAGCTTGTAAATAAAGACACTGATGTGATTACATCCAAGTCAGCTGCTGGTTGGTCTTTTGGGGTTCTCAAATGCTCCCTGGCACGACACCAGACAGAGTTCCTTTGTGCAGCTCTGGCTATCCTGGAACTCATTCTGTAGACCAGACGGACCTCAGAACTCACAGAGATCTGTCTGCCTCTATCTCACCAGTGCTGGGACTAAATGTGTGGGTCACCACCACCCTGCTCAGAAATGCTTTTACAGACCAGCCCGAACAACGTAGCAAGGTCCTATCTCAAAACAAACAACACACACACACACACTTTCGGCCTTGAGGTACCAATGGGAGAGTTTTCCAAGCATGGGCAAGGCCCTGAGTTCAACCCACAGCATCACTGAAATTTAAAAGGACCCTTTGACTTTATTACACGTGTAAGGTCCCATGTGATGTTTCTTCTGCGTCCATTCTGGATGACTCAAACAAGACCAAACAGAAAAGCAAATAGCTCTACTTTACCCCACTCCAGTCCTTCCTGATCAATGGTATACTTTTCTCAGTGCCTCTGTCTCCATTTCTCCAACAGAATCCCTGTAGGTTGGGTGTTTTACTATACTATCTTCTGGTTTGAGGACAACACGAATCAAGAGAGGGAGAAACAAGATCTGCATTTCTCCTCACATCCTGCTGCCTAATGCAACATCCAATGCACAAAACTTCCTTCATGTTGCATCTGAACAAACCTTTTCAAGGGAGGGGGCGCCAATAGAACCTAGGCCTCCTGCTTACCAGTCAAGTGCCCTACCACTGAGCTGCATCCCCAGCCCCTCGACAAACCTTTCCCAGACACAAACTCTGTTACTTTTTTCTCTTCCTTCACTTTCATTGAAAGTTGTTTACAGACTCTATACTAGTGAACTTCACTACTCAGTCAAGTTTGCTAGGTTCTCTAGGGGTGAGGTATGTGTAGGGTGTGTGTGTGGTGGTGGTGGTTGTGGCGAGTTTGAGTCACTTCTGCAAGTGTTCCTAGCTGGACTCCAACAGCATCATCTCCTACACAGAGTGAATAAATGCTCTCTCTGGTGAATTTGGAGTCACTTTTTTTTTGCACTTTTGTGTATTTTTATGCATGGAAATTGGACTTTGGAAACAAAATGAAGTACTGCGGGGTATTTGATCACACAGGGAACCCCAAGATTGTGTTAGTTACTGGAAAAACTTGGTTTTAGTTGTGGTGTGGCTCTACCCAGGGCTCTCCACCTGAATACTGTATACAGGATTAAATAAAGTCAACCATAGGTCAAGAGGCAGAGCAAGCAATCAGTTGATAGGAAGTGAACATAGGGTTATTAAGAAAAAAACCAGAGAGAGTAAGAGGGAGTCAGGAGGACGGATAGAGAGACACACAGTTTGGAAGAGGTGTTTTGAGATGGTGTGTGTGTGAGAGGGAATTTCTTGTAGGATGACTGCTAAGGAGGAAGGTCAGCTGGGTGCTTTCTGTCTCTCTGAGCTTAAAGGCCTTCGCCCTAGCATCTGGCTCTCAAGTCTTCATTTGTAAAATTGAGTGATGGAGATTTTGTTACAAAAACAATAAAGCATTAGAAATTATCTTCTATAATGTTTGATTTTACATTTCTTTCTCAATTGTATTTTGTTAGTGATGTCACTGTTTAAAATGGTTGCCAAGTATAATCAAGTATAATGCTTTCCCAGTTTTTCCTCCAGAACCCCCCATCTGATCCTCACTCCCCCTACTTCTATGAGGGTGCTCACCTACCCACTTACCCACTCCTGCCTTCCTAACCTGTCATTCCCCTACATTGGGGCATTGAGCCTTCACAGGACTAAGGGCCTTTCCTCCCATTGATGTCCAACAAGGCCATCCTCTGCTAAATGTGTGACTGGAGCCATGGGTCCCTCCATTTGTTCTCTTTGGTTGATGGTTTAGTTCCTGGGAGCTCTGGGTGGTCTGGTTGGTTGATATTGTTGTTCTTCCTATGGGTTGCAAACCCCTTCAGCTCCTTCAGCCCTTTCTCTAACTCCTCCATTGGGGACCCTGTGCTCAGTCTTATCTTCCTCTGTATTTCTTAGACTCTGGCAGAGCCTCTCAGGAGACAGCTATATGAGGCTCCTGTCAGCAAGCTCTTGTTGGCATCTGCAATAGTGTCTGGGTTTGGTGTCTGGGGATGGATCTCCAGGTGGGGCAATCTCTGGATGGCCTTTCCTTCAGTCTCTGCTCCACACTTTGTCTCCCTATTTCCTCCCTTAAGTATTTTCTTCCCCTTCTAAGAAGGAATGAAGCATCCACATTTTGGTTTTCCTTCTTCTTGAGCTTCATGTGGTCTGTGCATTGTATCTTGCATATACTGAACTTTTGGACTAATATCCACTTATCAGTGAGTGCATACCATGTGTGTTCTTTTGTGACTGGGTTACCTCACACGGGATGATATTTTCTAATTCCATTTGCCTGTGAATTTCATGAAGTCATTGTTTTTAATAGCTGAGTAGTACATACAGTAAGTGTACCACATTTTCTGTATCCATTGAGGGATATCTCTGTTCTTTCCAGCTTCTGGCTATTATAAATAAGGCTGCTGTGAGCATAGTGGAGCATGTGTCCGTATTACCAGTTGGAACATCTTTTGGGTATATGCCCAGGAGAGGTATTGCTGGATCTTCCGGTAGTACTATGTCCAATTTTCTGAGGAACCACCAGACTGATTTCCAGAGTGATTGTACCAGTTTGCAATCCCACCAACAATGGAGGAGTGTTCCTCTTTCTCTGCATCCTTGCCAGCATCTGCTGTCCCCTGAATTTTTGATCTTAGCCATTCTGACTGGTGTAAAGTGGAATCTCTGGGTTGTTTTGATTTGAATTTCCCTGATAACTAAGGATGTTGATCATTTTTTTAGGTGCTTCTCCGCATTTTGGTATTCCTCAGGTGAGAATTCTTTGTTTAGCTCTGTACCCCATTTTTTAATAGGGTAAATTGTTTCTCTGGAGTCCAACTTCTTGAGTTCTTTATATATATTGGATATTAGCCCTCTATTGGATGTAGGGTTGGTAAATATCTTTTCCCAATCTGTTGGTTGCCTTTTTGTCCTATTGACAGTTTCCTTTGCCTTACAGAAGCTTTGCAATTTTATGAGGTCCCATTTGTCGATTGTTGATCTTACAGCATAAGCCATTGCTGTTCTGTTCAGGAAAATTTCCCCTGTGCCAAGTGGTTCCCCACTTTCTCTTCTATTAGTTTCAGTGTTTCTGGTTTTATGTGGAGGGCCTTGATACATTTGGACTAGAGCTATATACAAGGAGATAAGAATGAATCTATGTGCATTCTTCTACATGCTGACTACCAGTTGAACCTTCATGATTTGTATAAAATGCTGTCTTTTTTCCACTGGATGGTTTTAGCTACTCTGTCAAAGATCAAGTGTCCATAGGTGTGTGCATTTATTTCTGGGTCTTTAATTCTATTCCATTGATCTAACTGCCTGTCTCTGTACCAATACCATGCAGTTTTTATCACTATTGCTCTGTAGTACAGCTTGAGGTCAGGGATGGTGATTTCCCCAGAAGTTTCTTTTATTGTTGAAAATAGTTTTCACTATCCTGGGCTTTTTGTTATTCCAAATGAATTTGCAAATTTGTCTTTCTCATTCTATGAAGAATTGATTTGGAATTTTGATGGGGATTGCACTGAATCTCTAGATTGCTTTCAGCTAGATGGCCATGTTTTATATATTAACCTGCCAATCCATGAGCATGAGAGATCTTTCCATCTTCTGAGATCTTCTTCGATTTCTTTCTTCAGAGACTTGAAGTTCTTGTCATACAGCTCTTTCACTTGCTTAGAGTCACACCAAAGTATTTTTATATTATTTGTGACTATTGTGAAGGGTGTTGTTCACCTTCTGTTTATTCTTTGAGTAGAGGAAGGACACTGATTTGTTTGAGTTAATTTTATATCCAGCTACTTTGCTGAAGTTGTTTATCAGAATTAGGAGTTCTCTGGTGGAGTTTTTGGAGTCACTTAAATATACTATCATATCTGCATATAGTGATGGTTTGACTTCTTCCTTTCCAATTTGTATCCCTTTAACCTCCTTTTGTTGTCTAATTGCCATAGCTAGAACTTCAAGTACTATGTTGAATAGATAGAGAGTGAGCAGCCTTGTCTAGTCCCTGATTTTAGTGGGATTGCTTCAAGTTTCTCTCCATTTAGTTTGATGTTGGCTACTGGTTTGCTGTAGATTGCTTTTACTAAGTTTAGGTATGGGCCTTGAATTCCTGATCTTTCCAAGACTTTTATCATGAAGGGGTGTTGAATTTTGTCAAATGCTTTCTCAGCATCTAATGAAATGATCATGTGGGTTTTTTCTTTGAGTTTGTTAATATAGAGGATTATGTTGATGGATTTCCATATATTAAACCATCCCTGCATCCCTGGGATGAAGTCTACTTGATCATGAAGGGTGATCATATTGATGTGTTCTTGGATTCTGTTTGTGAGAATTTTATTGAGTACTTTTGCATCGATATTCATAGATGAAATTGGTCTGAAGTTCTCTTTGTGTGGTTTAGGTATGAGCAAATTGTGGTTTCATGGAACGAATTGGATAGTGTTCTTTCTGTTTCTATTTTGTGGAATAGTTTGAAGAGTATTGGTATGAGGTTTTCTTTGGATGTCTAATAGAATTCTGCACTAAACCCATCTGGTCCTGGGCTTTTTTTTGGTTGGGAGACTTTTAATGACTGCTTCTATTTATTTAGGGGTTATAGGAAATGTTTAGATGGTTTATCTGATCCTGATTTAACTTTGGTACCTGGTATTTCTCTAGAAAATTGTCCATTTCATCCAGATTTTCCAGTTTTGTTGAATGTAGGCTTTTGTAGTAGAATCTGATGATTCTTTGAATTTCCTCAGTTTCTGATGTTATGTCTCCCAGTTCATTTCTGATTTTGTTAATTAGGATGCTGTCCCTGTGCCCTCTAGTGAGTCTGGCTAAGGGTTTATCTATCTTGTTGATTTTCTCAAAGAACTAGCTCCTGGTTTTGTTGATTCTTTGTATAGTTCTTTTTGTTTTTACTTGATTTCAGCCATGGGTTTTATTATTTCCTGCCATCTACTCCTCTTGGATGCATTTGCTTCTCTTTGTTCTAGAGCTTTCAGGTGTGCTGTTAAGCTGCTAGTATATGCTCTTTCCAGTTTCTTTTTGGAGGCACTCAGAGCTTAGCACTGCTTTCATTGTGTCCTATAAGTTTGGGTATGTTATGCCTTCATTTTCATTAAATTCTAAAAAGTCTTTAATTTCTTTCTTTCTTTCTTCCTTGACCAAGTTATCATTGAGAAGAGTGAGTGTTGTACAGCATCCATGTGTATGTGTGTTTTCTGTTGTTTTTGTTAGAATTTAATATCAGCCTTAGTCCATGGTGATCTGATAGGATGCATGGGATTATTTCAATCTTCTTGTATCTGTTGAAGCCTGTATTGTGACTGATTATATGGTCAATTTTGGAGAAGGTACCATGAGGTGCTGAGAAGAAGGTATATTCTTTTGTTTTTAGGATGAAATGTTCTATAGATATCTGTTAAATCCATTTGGTTCATAACTTGTTAGTTTCACTGTGTCTCTGTTTAGGTTCTGTTTCCATGATCTGCCCATTGATGAGAATGGGTTGTTGAAGTCTCCCACTACTGTTGTGTGAGGTGCAATGTGTACTTTGATCTTTAGTAAAGTTTCTTTTATGAATGTGGGTGCCCTTGCATTTGGAGCATAGATGTTCAGAATTGAGAGTTCATCTTGGTAGATTTTTCCTTTAATGAGTATGAAGTGCTCTTCGTTACACTTTTGGTAACTTTTGGTTGTAAGTTGATTTTATTCGATATTAGAATAGCTACTCTAGCTTGTTTCTTCGGACCATTTGCTTGGAAAATTGTTTTCCAGCCTTTTACTGGTAGTGTCTGTCTTTGTCACTGAAGTGGGTTTCCTGTATGCAGCAAAATGCTGGGTCCTGTTTAGGTACCCAGTCTGTTAGTCTATGCCTTTTTATTTTTTTATTGGGGAATTTAATCCATTGATGTTAAGAGATATTAAGGAATACTGGTTGTTGCTTCCTGATATTTTTTATCTTATTTTTTATTTATGTGGCTATCTCCTTTTGGGTTTGTTAAAAGAAGTTTGTTTTCTTGCTTTTTCTAGGGTGTAGTTTCCCTCCTTGTGTTGGCATTTTCCATCTATCATCCTTTGTAGGGCTGGATTTGTGGAAAGATATTGTATGAATTTTGTTTTAACATGGAATATCTTGGTTTCTCCAGCTATGGTAATGGAGAGTTTTGCTGGGTATCGTAGCCTGGCTAGTATTTGTGTTCTCTTAGGGTCTGTATGACATCTGTCCAGGATCTTCTGGCTTTAAAGTCTCTAGTGAAAAATCTAGTATACTTCTGATAGGTCTGCTTTTATATGTTACTTGGCCTTTTTCTCTTACTGCTTTTAATATTCTTTCTTTGTTTTGTGCATTTGGTGTTTTGATTATTATGTGACAGGAGGAATTTCCTTTCTGGTTCAATCCTTTTGGGGTTCTATAGGCTTCTTGTATGTTCATGGGCATCTCTTTAGGTTAGTGAAGTTTTCTTCTATAATTTTGTTGAAGATATTTACTGGCCCTTTAAGTTAGGAGTCTTCTATCTCTTTTATACCTATTATCCTTAGGTTTGGTCTTCTCATTGTGTCCTGGATTTCCTGAATGTTTTGGGTTAGGAGCTTTTTGCATTTTTCATTTTCTTTGACTGTTGTGTCAATGTTTTCTAGAGTATCTTCTGCCCCTGAAATTCTCTCTCCTATTTCTTGTATTCTGTTGGTGATGCTTGTATCTATGACTCCTGATCTCTTTTCTATGTTTTCTATCTCCAGAGTTGTCTCCTTTTGTGATTTCTTTATTGTTTCTATTTCCATTTTTAAACCCTGGATGGTTTTGTTAAATTCCTTCACCTGTTAGGTTGTGTTTTCCTGTAATTCTTTCCTCTTTAAGGGTTTCTACCTGTTTACCTGTGTTCTCCTATATTTCTTTAAGGGAGTTATTTATGTCCTTCTTAAAGTCCTCTATTATCATCATAAGATGTAATTTTTTTGATGTAAATACACGAGATAGTTTAATGGTGGAGCTCCGGGTTGAAACGTATCTCACGCAGGAGACAGTGGATTGGACCACGAGGCTTGGAACTAGGGGTTTTATAGAAAAGGGTCTGGGGCTGGGGGAGGAATTGGCACGGTTTCACATGATTGGTTCATTTAAACATCAGCAGACTGTACATGCAGATAACATAACTTAGGTCAGAAAGGCAGGAGATAGGGAGGTGCCGGGCCAGTCCGGACATGTCATTCTCTTTATCTTTATAGCCAAGCAGCCTCAGGAATGTCTTAATGACGGGCCTGCCTGGGCATGTCCTGACCTGTTCTGCCATGTTCTCGGCCCCAGGTTTCAAAGCTCACAAACAACTCTTTGGGCTATTTGACATAAATTACATGAATCACAGGTCTCAAGTTTTATTTTTTTTCATTCCCCTCTTCTTCTACTAAGTAATTCTAATCTTAGAATTTTAGAAGTCTATATCTCTATGTGGAGAATAGAAATAATACTCTTTTTCTATAAGAACAAAAACTGAATAAGAAGGGATAGTAAACAGAACTAGGCAGGGACCCTTCTAGTGAGGCTTGAGGGTCTGGGCATGATGTAGGTGTACGTAGATCAGATCTCTGGCTGGAACTGGTGAGATGTCTTTTGGGGTACCCGGCTCATTCACTGTAGCCAATTGTGACCAGACTTTTTTCTGCACCACCTGCAAGCCTTTTAACTTAGCATACAGATTATTATTACAACAACATGTAGGTTTAAACACATCATTTAAGACAGTGATGGGCATGGGAGCCCCATAAAGGATCTTAAAAAGAGTAAGGCTGAATCAAGAGGGAGTATTTTCAGTTCTAAATAGGGCATGGGGAAGGAATACCAAGTCTGCACCAGTCTCTATGGTTAATTTTGTCAAGGTCTCTTTTAGAATTCTATTCATCTTTTCTATCTGTCCTGAGCTTTGGAGCCTGTATGCACAATGTAACTTCTAACCAAT
This sequence comes from Mus musculus, assembly GCF_000001635.26. Classification (NCBI taxonomy): domain Eukaryota; kingdom Metazoa; phylum Chordata; class Mammalia; order Rodentia; family Muridae; genus Mus; species Mus musculus. The sequence continues at coordinate 71,323,598 of NC_000083.6, read as the reverse complement.
CTCTAACATCTTGGCCAGTCCCTGACTTACCTGAGCAACAAAGGCAGGCCCATTATTGGACCTGATTACCTTGGGTATCCTAAATTTCGGGAAGATTTCTTCTAGGATCACATTGGCTGTCTCAGAACTGGTAGGAAAAGCTTCTATTCACCTTGAAAAGGTGTCTATAAACACTAATAAGTACTTGTTGCCATATCTATCTGGCTTAGATTCTGTAAAATCTACCTCCCAGTAGGCTCCAAGCCAGTCGCCCCTGAGCCTCTTCTCAGGAGTATATACATGGAGCATTCTGCATTAGTCATAGCACAGGCCTTGCAGCTTTTGACTATTTCTTCTGCTAAGTCAGAGAGTCCTGTAACATAGTAGTCAAAGGACCTAACCACACCTTTTAATTTCCTGGCCCCCAGGTGGGTCAAGTAATGTCCATAACTTGATAGTGCTCAGGGGTGTATCTAAAGTTGGTCTCTCTGACATCATAATAATCTTTAGGCTCCTTGACTGCCAGGATCATTGCTCTTTGGGCCGCCTGTTTGGCGGTTAGATCTGCCATCTGATTTCTTTTAGCCACAGCATCTTAGGTCTTTCTCTGCAGATATCAACATCCCTCTTTGTCTATATATTGCTCCGTACAGTGGCAAAAGCATATCTGCTGTCAGTGTAGACTTTTCTTTTGCCATTCATAGAGCTTGTATCAAAGCCACAAGTTCAGTTTTCTGGGCTGACGTCTTCAGGGAGGCTGCTGGCCTAGATCACTTGCTTTCTGTCCACCACTGCACTGCTGTCCCCACCTTCCACTTACCTTTAACCGAGAGGCTACTGCCGTCCGTGTACCAGCTCGAACTCTCAGGCCAAGGCTGATCTGATCCTTCAGATCATTTCAAGTACCAGTTTCTTCTGCCAGAATGTCAGTGCAGTGATGAGTAGGTGAAGTCTCAGACAGTAGGGTAGTGAGATTGAGGATAGCAGGGGGAGCGAAGGTCACTTGTTCAGTCAACAAAAAAGCTCTGATAATGTGTCACAGGAGCGTTGGTCATCGTCCATCAGTCAGGGGGCTTTTGGATAATGCTTTCAAGAGTGTGGGGTGCCACTACAGTTATTTGCTGTCCCAGAGTGAGCTTATCAGCATCCTTGACAAGCAGAGCTATGGCAGCAATAGCTTTCAGGCAAGAAACCCACCCGCTGGCAACAGGGTCGAACTTCTTGGGTAGGTAAGCCACTGGCCTTTTTCAAAGTCCCAAAGTCTGAGTAAGGACTCCTCTAGTGACCCCTGATCTCTCTTCCACATAAAGAATGAAAGGCTTGGTTAGGTCAGGCAAAGGCTGGCCATCAGTAGGGCCTTTTTCATTTCTTTAAAGGCTTTCTGGTGATCTGGGGTCCACACAAACACTTCCCCTTCCTTGGTTAGGGGGTACAATGGGGCAGCTAAGGTCGCCAACCCAGGTATCCAGAGCCTGCAGAAGCCAGTGGTGCCCAAGAATTTTCTTACTTGCCTTGGTGTAGTTAGTCTTTTTCTGGCTTCTTTTAGCCACTGTTTCCCACCTCAAAGGGTGTATCTCAAATAATTAACTTCAGTCTGACACAGCTGAGCTTTTTAGCTGAGGCTCTGTCTTCTGTTGCCCAGATTTCCTGTCTAGATCTTGTCTTTTTCTTTCTCTCCTATCACTGCAGCCAAGATTCTAGTCAAATTTCTCTCTTGTCTATGATCCCTCTCGTCTTCTCTTTCTTCTGCCTCTCGCCTCTCTGCCCCCCCCCCTCTCGTAATACGCCTTCTCTGCCTCTTACTTACTGGTTCTACTCTAAATATTTCTCATTTGGGGTATCTCTCTTATCTTGGACCTCTCTAATCTCTTTCATCTCTATTTTTACTTCTCCTCACTGTTAACCTCTCTATTTGCCACTATCATCCATCTCTCCTGAGTCTGCTGAAGCTTTGTTCTTCCTTACAGTCTAAGCTCACCTTTTTCTAGACCTCTATACCCATTTGTCAGAGCCTGGTGATTAGACTTGTAGGAAGGTGCTCCTTACCTGGGACAGGAGTTTTTAAGTGGGCGGATGTCTCCCTCACTGGTTAGCAGCTTAGGGTGGGGTCGCCCTAGAAGAGAAAACACATGGTACAGGGAATGGAGCAGAGCCAGGCAGGGCCGGCGTGGGGGCCCTGTGGGCCTCGCCCCTCTTTCTTTTCTTGCCTGTTCCGCAGGCGTCGAAATACGTGGTGGTGGGGGGGTGGGCATCCCTGGGAAACCTCCACGTTGGTGTTCCCCCCTGGGCTGTGGTTTCCTGAGTGGTGCCTGGCCTCGGTCCCCAGTCCCCAGTCCGGCCTGTGGCTGCATCCCAGAGCTCCTCTGAGCAGTCAGGGGTGCACATGCGGAGGAGCAGGCCCATTCGCAGGAAAACAGTGCCAAGTTGTTTTTCTTAACTATTACTGACAAATTCTGTCCTAACGTCAGTCAAAGTCCACAGTCAGAGACAAAGAGTTGACACACACACAGTCTGTCCCATGACAAAAACCACAACAGAAACAAGACAGTAACAGAGAAAGAAAAAAAAAAAAAGACACCAGTATCTAAGCACACTCGTTCCTCACTCTGCCAGATGACAGTCAGACCTTTTTGACTGTCCTTCACCCTTGGAACGTCTTCCAGGGGTCACAGCTTGCAGGGCCTTCTGGATGTCTCCCTCCCACGGCTACTGGGTCCTTACGGCCCACAGTGGCAGCTGCCAGACTACAGAATACCAGAACTGGGGACCCGGGTGGGACTCAAACCCACAATCCCAGAACTGTAAAACCAAGACACGAGGTGGGACTCAAACCCACAATCTCAGAACTGTAAAACCAAGACACGAGGTGAGACTCGAACCCACAATCTCAGAACTGTAAAACCAAGACACAAATTCACAGTCTCAGAACTGAAAAACCAAGACACAAATCCTCAATCTCAGAACTGAAAAACCAAGACACAAATTCACAGTCTCAGAACTGAAAAACCAAGACACAAATTCAGCGGTACCACACTTAGACAACAGACAACATGTAAGAGTCACACAAACAAACATATCTCCAAGGGGTCTTTCGGGGTTCCTGGGTGTCACGCCGATCTCTCTGGGGCCTCCAAATGAAAGAACCTAGTGGGGAAACCCCCACTCAACTCCCGATTCGGCGTGCACCCAAAAATCACGAACAGACTGTCTTGATGTAAATACATGAGGTAGTTTAATGGCGAAGCTCCGGGTCGAAATGTATCTCACGCAGGAGACAGTGGATTCGACCAAGATGTAATTTTTAAATCTGAATCGTACTTTTCCAGTATTTTGGGGTATCCAGGACTTGCTGTGGTGGGAGAACTGGGTTCTGATGATGCCAAGGAGCCTTGGTTTCTGATACTTAGGTTCTTGTGCTTGCCTCTCACCATCTGGTTTTCTCTGGTGTTAATTGGTCTTGCTGCCTTTGACTGGAGCTTGTTCCTCCCGTGGGCCTGTGAGCCTGTGATCTTATGTGTGTCATCACTCCTGGGGAGACCAGCTTTCTCCTGGGCAGGATTTAGGTGTCGATGACTGTGGGAGTCATAGCTCTGGAGCGCAGATGGAGACCGGAAGGATCCTGTCCCCAGCTGCTCCACTGTTTCTGTGCCCCATGCACTCCAGGCTGGTCCCTCTTTGGACAGTTATTGGAGTGAAAGTGATGATCTCACCTCTTGGCTTAGGAGTAAGAGCACTCCTAGGAGATCAGCTCTCTCATGGCAGGATTTGGGTGTGGAGGGCTGTGGGGCAGCCTTAGCTCCTGGGTGCAGATGGAGACTTGAAGGCGCTGTCTAATATTCACTAGAAGACTGTGCTTTGTGTTGTGTATCAAATAGGTTCATACAGCCAGGAAGTGAAATATTGTTTGCTCTGAGCTCAGCATCAGTGAAGCAATGTGTATCATCACCTTGATATTCTTGTGGCCGTGATAAAAGTACTCTGTCAGAAGCAACTTGAGGGAGAAGGTATTTATTTTGGCTCACACTTCCAGATGGGTAGAGATCTTCACAGTGAGGAAACTTTGGCAGGAATAGTTGGCTGGAATGTCTCATTGCACAACCAGATTCAGGAAGCAGAAATTAAAAGAAGTAGAGGGGCTGGAGAGATGGCTCAGCGGTTAAGAGCACTGACTGCTCTTCCAGAGGTTCCGAGTTCAATTCCCAGTAACCATCTGTAGTGGGATCTGATGCCTTCTTCTGGTGTGTCTGAAGAGAGTGACAGTGTACTCACAAACATGTATAAATAAACCTTTAAAGAAAGGAAGGAAGTGGAGTTGGCTGTAGTGACCCACTCCTGTCAAGCCTTCACCTCCTTTTCCAAACAGTACAGCCAGCTAGAGACAAAGTTGTCAAAACACCTGAGTCTATAAAGGAAATTTCATATTTGAATCACAGCATACATATTTTGTTCTTAGTAAGAAACAGACACAAAGTAATATATGTATGTATAAGCTGATGGCTGATTGATTGACAAAATATTGTGCCTGGAAAATTGTAGGAACCTAAGCCTATGTACGTGTCTTCTGGGCACAAGTGTTCAGTATTTGCCAATTCTGGGTAAGTGGCAACTTCTTTGGTAACTGCACTGTTTAGCATCACATAATCTGGAATACTAGAGAGAGTTAATTTGCACGTGAATACGGCATACTATTCTCAGTAGTGACAAGATGCTGCTGAAGTTTAATGGTTTATACCGTCATTAAACAGAGTATGCCTACTTAGAACATTTTGGTTATTCTAGAAGAGTCAAGGCCTTTCTACATCATGATGACTACAGCATACTCTGATGCTGCTCATGTGTATGATGATGTTACTGCCCAAGCTCTCAGAAACAACTCAAAAGACTATTTTTTTATCACTTATTTCTTACAATAGAAAAGGCGTGTTTTAAAATCACAATGCGCCGAGAGAGGGCTGGCGCATGTGCAGGGCCAGAACTCAGGAGGCAGAAGTAGGAATACGGAGAGACTAAAGCCAGCGTGGGCTGCATCACCGAATCTCAAACACCCAACCACCCACCTGAAGGAAAGCAGCAATGGAATCTCACATGTAACGTACAGCATCAGTAGCTTTCTCAGGCCAAGTAACCATGGGGAAAGGCCTGAAATTAGTAACCAATTGCCTTTTTGAGGGAAAAGATATTTACTATTGAATAGCCCAGTGTTCAGAGTTTATTTATGAAGAGTTATTAATCCTCCTAAAGAGCTCATTAAATCACTTAGAAAATAAACTCCTTTGAATGTCTCCATAAGTTCAGCTTTCCTTGGGGAGCAATGGGGGGAAGTCAAGAACCCAGTTCTCTGTCTCAGTTTCTGTGTCTCTGTGTCTCTCTCTCTGTCTCCCTCTGTGTTCGTGTGTGTGCACATGTATGTGTTGTGGCCAGAGGTCAATATCACATGCCTTTTCTCAATCATTCTCCATCTTATTTATTTATTTATTTATTTGGTACAGCGTCTTATTATAACCCCATGTACTCACTATGTAGACCAGGCTGGACTTGAATGCACAGATTTGCCAGCCTCTGCCTCCCAAGTGCTGGGTTTAAAGGCATGTGCCACCATACCCAGTAGTCTATATATTTTTTGAGGCAGGTTCTCTCAGTGAATCTGAAGCTCAGTAAGTCAGCTAGACTGGCTGGCTAGTAAGCCCCAAGGATTCCCCATCTCGGCTTCCCTGGTGCTGAGATTATAGGAATGTGCTGCTGTGCCCTGATTTTTGTGTGGGTACCAAGGATCAGAACTCAGGTTCTTTTGTGCACAGTAGGTAGTTTACTAAGTAGACTAACTCTCCAACCCCAGCATCCTGGACATTGGGAAAGTGTGTTTGTGTGTTTGTGTGTGTGTGTGTGTGTGTGTGTGTGTGTACTCTACATAACTCTTGTTCGGAAAGATGGTTGGTTGGCATCAACATTGGTTAACACAAAAGAATTTTTAAGTCCTTAGAGCTTGTTACAAATGAGTTCCCGCATCTGATGTGGGGACCCTATACTTGCTGTTCACTGTGCCGTAGGTTTGCATATAGTCATAAATTCCCCCAAATACAGATGAAGAAAACCGAATACAGACACGCTCGTTTTTCTGCAGTCACTCTGCAAAGTAGGAGGGGATAAACCAGGTGCTAACTTTATTGTGTGAATGCTAAATGCTTTTTTCTTGTCTCGACTTCCTATGGTTTTAATTCTCCAGGTGTCAGCATAAATTACATGAGGGCGCACACCCCTGATACATCTTTTAAAGTTTCTTCCTTGCTCTGTAGTCTTCAAGGTCTTATCTTCCTATCATTAAGTAAGCAGAGCAAAGAAACAGAAAGGACACCTTAAAGGAGACCAAAAAATTCAGGCAAAAAAAAATATTGAATTCCAGAAAATAAAGGATCATATCTAGGAGCCCAAGAGCTTAACCACATCCTATATGTAAATTAACTCATCGTATTAAGGGACCGATGAGATGTGAATGATGAGATGGGAGATGTACCAGCCTGTTGCCTCTTCACTAATCTTCTCCCACCTCCCTCTCTCAGGAAACTGAGTGTCTGGGTTTATTGGGGAGGTCTGGCAGACTCTCTGCTCCCATAAAAGTGCTTTTGAACACCACCTGATGAGTGCCTTATTTCATTTTATTTTTTTTTAAATGCAAAAAATGCTTTATTTAACAGTTGTAGGTCATGCCATGGGCTAGGTGACGGTTATCTAAGACCCAGCAGCAAGGTCAGCCCAATGTCCAAGCCAATGTCTAACTCCAATAAAGTGAGTCCATCACCCTCTCCACCAGGGCCTTTGACATTTTAGATGACAGAGTGACTGATGTCATCATAAATTCCACAGACATCTGCATGCACTCTCCCTGGGACCCCGTCCTGCCTGGCACTTTGGTTACCCTAGCTAGATTGATGGGCTCCAATGCCTCCTGTCCATGATGGCAGCAATCTAGCAGAGGCGCTCATTTTATTTTTAAAAAATATATATTTTATGCCTGGCATTGGTGGCACATGTCTTTAATCCTAGCACGTGGGGGAGGCAGAGGCAGGCAGATCTGAGTTTGAGGTCAGCAGCCTGGTCTACAGAGTGAGTTCCAGGACAGCAAAGACTACACAGAGAAACTCTGTTTCGAAATGTGTGTGTGTGTGGGGGGGAGCAGGGGGTGTTGGGGGGCTGGTGAGATGGCTCAGCAGGTAAGAGCACTGCTCTTCTGAAGGTCCTGAGTTCAAATCCCAGCAACCACATGGTGGCTCACAACCATCTGTAACAAGATCTGACTGACTTCGTCTTCTGGAGTGTCTGAAAATAGCTACAGTGTACTTACATATAATAAATAAATAAATAAATCTTTTAAAAATAACGGGCTGGCGAGATGACTCAGTGGTTAAGAGCGATGACTGCTCTTCCAAAGGTCCTGAGTTCAAATCCCAGCAACCACATGGTGGCTCACAACCATCCATAAAAAAAAAAAAAAAAAAAATCTGAGGCCCTCTTCTGGAGTGTCTGAAGACAGCTACAGTGTACTTTCATATAATTAAAAAACCACACGCAAAAACCACTGGAATGAATGAAGCTAAGTCGGGGGCTGGAGAGATGGCTCAGCTGTTAAGAGCACTTGCCAGCTCTTCCAAAGGTCCTGAGTTCAATCCCCAGCAACCACATGGTGGCTCACAACCATCCGTAAGGAGATCTGACTCCCTCTTCTGGAGTGTCTGAAGACAGCTACATATAATAAATAAATAAATCTTAAAAAAAAAAAAAAGAAATGTGTGTAGAAATGTGTGTGTGTGTGTATACAAAATGTGATATGTATGTGTGATTGTGTGTGTGTATATATATATGATATACACAAAATGTGTGATATATATTTATATATAAATTAAGAACTCCATAGAATATATTTTGGTCATATCCCATGTCCATCTTCCCTTTCCCTGTCTCCCAACTTCACACCTTCTTTTTAAGAAATAACTCACCAAGTCCCGTTTGCACCACTCATATATTCCTGAATGTGGAGTCATCCCCTGGAGCTTCCAACCTATAGGGGCCAAACTTAAAGAAACCTGGCCCTCCTTCTCCCAGAAGCTATCTGAAGTCAATATCTCCTCAGCCAGATGTGGGGTTCATGCACTTCTTCCTGTTCCATGCTGCCTGTAATGCTGGTCTGCTCCTGTGCAGGGGACCATGGCTGCTGTGAGGTCATAAGGGCAGTGGTCCTGTCACATCCAGAGGACACTGGTTGCTGGGCAGTGGTGGCACACACCTTTAATTCCAGCACTTGGGAGGCAGAGACAGGAGGATTTCTGAGTTCAAGGCCAGCCTGGTCTACACAGTGAGTTCCAGGACAGCCAGGGCTATACAGAGAAACCCTGTCTCGAAAAAAACAAAACAAAACAACAACAACCAAACAAACAAACAGAGGACACCGGTTTACTCTGGCTTTCTGACCTCTGGCTCTCTTTCTGTCCCTTCTTCTGAGATAGGTGGCAAGCACCTTATGTTATAACCAACAAGTAAATGAAAGAAATAATTTTTTTAAATGTGAGGTACTAAGGGTAGAACTCAGGGCCTTGTGTCTACCGTGGAAGTTTCTACCAGTGAGACTTCCAGGCAGAAATGGGTTTTGCCAAACTGTTTCATCTTGGAGTTTTAGGGCTCGGGGTACAACTTGTGGGGTGCTGTTTTACACGCCCACAGTTCAACCCATACAAAAGAAAATTCATCTGAGACTTTTTGCTTTGGGTTAACTGATCACACCAATCAAAGGTGCAAGTTATTATGGGGGTACTTTCATCTTAAACTCAAGAGAAATTCCACATACTGTCAGCATAAACTGGGTTTCAAGAACTCTGAGGGGCATCAGCAATTAAGTACCAGAATCTAAACTTGCAATATTTTGCCCACTATACTTATGCTATTGCCCACTACACTTATGCTATTGCTACTGCTGGAACCAGACGACCTGCCCAATTGCTTTGTTTCTTAGTGTGCTTAAACATTCTCTCTGTACAAAGCTCTGTTTCTTGTGGAAAGTCCTTTTAGCTCCTGAGGTTGTGGCAACCCCCTTTCCAACTGAATGAGAAAAGAAGCTATCCCTTCGAAGCCCACTGGGTGCTAAGGGTTCTATCTTCTTGGAGAAGCCCTAAGCCAAATATACTGCACCTCTGTTTGGAGAAGCCTGGATGGTAAGCATGGGCTCACTCGAGGCCTGTCTGCACAGTGCACCCACTCCGTTCTGTGCACAGGAATTACCTGGAAGCTCTATAAAGTTGGAGCTTTCTCATGGAGACCAGTAGTTCTGCACAACACCTAGCATGTGACAGACTCCCAGAACAGCCAAGTGTAGCACCACAAACCTGTGATTCCAATGTTAGAGGCTGAGGCCACGAGTTTAAAGACAACAGGGGCTTCATAGTTAGACTCAATCTCAAAAAAACAAAACAAAACAAAACAAAAAAACCAACCAAATGAAAAGACTTGCACATAACTGGTGCTCAGAATAAAATGTATCTACAGAGAAGAATCTTTTTTTTTTTTTTTTTGCTGATTAAGTATAATTGTCTCTTGGGATCTTAGGATTGCTTCCACCACCCTTGGGGTTGCTAAAACCTTTGAGTCTACAAGACCCTTATATAAAGTGGCATAGCATTTGCATCTAACCTGAGTACAAGTTCCCAAGAGCCTCAACCAGCTTCAGATAACTTATGATCTACTATGTTATCTACTTACATAAATCTACCTATGATTTACAATGGAAATACCACTTAGAATACAGTGTTGCTATGTTGGGTTGTTTAGGGACCAAGTACAATAGCATATTTAATGCAGGCCCAATTTTGCCTTTCTAAGTATTTTTACAATATGATTGTTTGCATCTGGGAATGTGTAGCCCACAGGGACAAAGGCTGAATGGTCAGTCCGTCATCTCAAAGCAGGGTCGACTCTCTAAGTCTTGAATGGCCTCCTGCTTTGTTTTGTTTTCCATGTTGGGAATTGAACATATGGCCTTACATGTGCTCGGCAACATCGGACCACCGAGTTGTATGCACAGCACTTCCTGGAATGACTTTTATTCAACAGAAAAAGCAGCTTGTGCCACCAGGTCACCTCACTTCCAAGTCTGAGAATGGCCTATGCTAAAAGCAGTTTGCACAGGGTATTGAATCCCTTAATGCTAGCACCTGGGAGACAGAGGCAGGTAGATTTTTGTGAGTTGGAGGATAGCCTGGTTTACATAGGAAGTTCCAGGCCAGGGCTACATAGTGAGAACTTGTCTTAAAAAACAAACAAACAAACAAACAAACAAAAAAGGAAAATTGGGCCTGGAGAGATGGCCCAGTGGTTAAGTGTCTATACTGAAGACCCTAGTTTGATTTCCCACAATCACATCAGCCTGCTCACAATTTCCTGTAACTCTATCTCCAAGAGAGTCAACACCTTTGGCCTCTGCAGGCACCAGCACTTTTATATATAGGTGTGTGCACTCTCTCTCTCTCTCTCTCACGTGTGTGTGTGCGCACACATACATGTACTCACATGCACACATGAACACACAGGCACTCACACGCATACACACACATGGGCACTCACATATGCACACACACACACCCATATACACATGCACGTGCACACACTGCATGCACAGGTATATGCACATGCACCCGTACACACATGCATGCACACACATATAGGTGTACACATACACACACATACACACACAAGCACGCACACATGCACACACCCATATATACATGCACACGTGCACGCACATACTGCACACACAGGTGCTCACGTGTGCGCATACACACACACACACACACACACGCACGCACACACACACACACATACCCACATGCATACACACATGCTGCCGGTTGTTGATGGACATAACTTGTGGGTTGCCCCCTATTTTTTCCTTCACGCAGTCTCCATTTCTAGACTAGATCTTCCCCAGGACACTCAATGGACAAAATGGAGGTTAGAGCTGGGTGACAGAGAAGACAAAGAGAAAGGCATAGATCAGGTTACACAGGACAGTCTTTTATCTTTGTTATTTCTCCCCCGTGGCTCTTTTGAAGGCAGGATGACTTCAGTCCACTATTTGTATAATCTTCCACTTGGAAAGTTCATGAACGGATTATGTCCTTACATGGTACAATTTTCTACTTTGGGAATTTTCTTTCTTCAATTTGCAAATCAAAAGGACCCAATAAAACCATCAAAGCAAAGCATATGAGAAAATAAAACAACCAGTGGCTTCATTTAGTTTTATCAAAACATAGCCAACTTTCCCTGTCCCTCCAACCCCCAGCCAACAGTGTCATGTTAGTTCACAGGTACAGCAGTGAGCCTAGGCTTGCCAACTAGGGCGGGTAGGAGCAGCAACTAATTTCAAAGGAATAGCTCTCTCTCTCTCTCCTCTAGAATACCCCTCCTTGGTGGTGCAGTGTGTAGCCTAGGCTAGCCTCTAAGGTGAGTCTCTTGCCCCAGCTTCCCAAGTAGAACACCCTACCCTCTGTGGCTGATTTTATCTGTGGAGTCACTTTGGTCAGGCTATAGAGAAATTGGCAAAGACCCCTGTAGCGTTTGAATAGGCAGAAAACATGACCAACAGGGGGAGCAAGAGAGGGAGGGAAGGATGGAGGAATGAAGGGTTGGAGGGAGGCAGGAAGGCACCAACAGAATCTGAACTATTTAGATGCAAAGACAAAAAAAAACTATTATAATAAATGGTCTTTTAAAAATGTTTGCCCGCACATACATACTGTGTGCGTGTGTGCAGGCCAGAGATTAATGTCTTGTATCCTCTTGTCAATTGCTCTCTCTGGCACTCCCCCCTTGAGCTAGGGTCTGTCAGTGAGCCTGCAGCCTCAGAGATTCTTCTGTCTCCACCTCCTTAGTACTGGGATTACAGGTTTGTGAAAGCCTGTCTAACTTTTTATGTGGGTGCCTGAGGATCTGAACTCATGTCTTCATGTTTGCGCAGCATTTTACCGACCGAAACATCCGCCTTTAATACTGATGGAAAGAGAAACGTCCGAGCAGGACATCTCCTCATAAACACTGGAGTAGCAAATGACAGTTTGCAGCTGCGGGGAGGCAACCCCACTATCCAGGAGCAGCCCGCGCATTTGGAAAGTTCAAGCCGTGTACTAGCTGCGCCTAGGAGAGCTCCTGCGTCTTCAACTTTCGCCCAAGACCTTAAAGATTGATGGGTAGACGGCGGTGGGGCCTCAGAGGAAGAAATCGACGCTGAGTCCCCCTTGAGTAGGTTCCCCCCGCCGGGGGGGGGGGGCAATAACTGATGGGTGGTCCTGGGCTTCTGGCCGGAGAGAGGCCCCGGGGGATCGAGGTGGGGACCGCCCGAAGCTTGCTGCACTTCCGGAGGGGCTGGGGTCGCGCTGTTTGGAAGGTGAGAGGCGGAGCTGCTGGCGTTTGGGAAGAGACCAAAGGAATGTGTAATTGAAAAGTCTGTAACCAAGACCCCGGTTCCTAACCCTTTGGCTCTTTCCCCGAACCCCCTGCCGAGAGGCGATGGGCCGAGAGATGGTGAAGGGAAGAGTCACGTTTCGGAGAGGGAAGTGAATTAAAGAGGGCGGCACCCGGGGGGACCTGTGCGTCATTGAGGGACCGCGGAGCGGCCAGTGCGGAGGCGTGGGGACGAAGAGCCAGAGGGGCCGCCGAGCGCCCGAGCCCGCTGCCGGTTCCCGCGGCCCCGCCGCCTGCAGCCTTGTGGGGCTCAAGATGTGTCAGGAGACCCCGCCCCGACCCCGAGCACCCAGTCGCTGGACGCCGGCCCTGCTGGCCCTGCTGGCCCTGGGCGGCGCGGGACTGTGCCACGCGAGCTCGCAGCCTGGGTACCACGCGAGGCCCAGTGCCAGGAACAAGTAAGAGTGTGTCCCTTATGCTCGCCCCCAGCCCTAGAGTCCCAGATCCTAGGCGGTCACTCCCGAATCCGCCTGCGGGCTCCAGAGCTGCCCCGGCAATGGCGACGGGCGGTAGCAGAGAGAGCCCCATAGGCTTTTGGGGTGTCGCCACCCCCGGGTGGCCATGTGCTCCCCACCAGGCGCCCCAAGCATCCTGAAGCGAACCCGGGCAATGGGGAGTGTTCGGCAGAACTACGGGATCTGCCACCGAGCCCGAACACGAACACATCCTGTTCTGCAGGTTTGGGACTCTTTGGTGTTCCAAAGACGCAAGAGACACCCTGGGGTGGCAGCTTTGGCAAGCTCCTGCCTTCAGCGCTGGTGACCGCCAACTTGTTGGGTCAATTCGTCTCCCCCTTCTCCCCATTGTTCTCCAAGTTTATCCAGCCCTTTTCTCTCTACCCCAGAAACTGGTGCGCCTACATCGTGAATAAGAACGTGAGCTGCACGGTACAGGAGGGAAGCGAGAGTTTTATTCAAGCTCAGTACAACTGTCCCTGGAACCAGATGCCCTGTCCATCCGCCCTGGTGTAAGTCGGGGAGCACGAGGGCCGAGTGGGTGGGTGAGGTGGAGCGCTGGACTTCAGTCCTTGTGGAAATCTCTTCCAGACCCTCTACAAAGTCTGATATCTGCACGGCTCACAGCTACTCTGGGCTATTTAATGGTGTGCTGTTCTGCGTGAACCTTGAAGATGCGCAAAATTTGGGAGTTTGAGATTCCCTAGGCCACAGGAGAGGATGAACAAAGGCCCCACCCCCATCTCTCTCTCTCTCTCTCTCTCTCTCTCTCTCCTCTCTCTCTCCCCCCTCCTCTTTCAATTTTATTACTAACATAAGGCAGCTGAACCTAATTAGATCCATATTGTATGTTCTGGGTCGCATAGAGATTCTAAAATGTTTTAAATGAAGGATTAGCCGAGAGGTTTGACCAGTTGGAGTTCTGAAGGAGGTGAGTTTTGTCCCAACTGTCCTCTTCAGCGTTATGATTTTCTAAACTAAACTCCTCAGGTTGCTTTAGAACGTTTGTCCCTTTTCTTCTCAAGTTGGGTTTGTGGATTCTTGAGGCAGATCTCCGAATGGAATAGCCCTTGGTGATGTGCAGAATAGTTAAACATCTTTTTTGCTCATAAAGATTCCAGCATCTTAAAAACTGGGCACGGGGGCGGGGTGGGGGGGGGGCGATGATTTGTTAGCGCGGGTTCTGCGAACACATTGTACTCACCCAATTGGTGATCAGGGAGCTCTTTGAGTTTTTGTGGAAGCCAGATCTCAGGAGACCGCTGGTGTGGATAAAAGGCTGTTGGGGACACGTGATGGTGAGGATTGTTTCCACTAAGAATAAGCTGTTTGTCTTCGAGCACATTGTCAGCGCCGTACAGAATGGTCAGTGGTGGGCAGTTCTGTCTCTGGCCGGGCTCAGGACAGGCTGAGCTTGTATCCCCAGCAAGCTGATTCAGGGGGCAGGGAGCAGACAAGGCTGTAGACAGTAGGTCACCGGGTCCCACCCAGGCTGCGTGTGGGAACCACAAGCAGGTAGAGAGTTCCTGAGAGGCAAAAAGAAAGTTATACAAACTTGCAGAAACACAGGGAAGCCCTTTACTTTTTATTTTTTAACATATAGGGGAAACAGCTGATACAGATTTCCTGGCCGGCCCACACAGAGATTCAGAACTGTCAACCTGCCTTAAATTGGTCTGTATTTCGATTTAGACTTCACAGTCCATGGCCAGCTACTGGTGACAGGACAGCCAAGTGAGGTTTTGACACTGTGACAGAAACACGAACTGAGTATTCGACACAGTCCAGAAGGGTTTGCTTGCCATTAGAATTGGATTGAGAGCCAGGACAATTTCATTCACTTTACACAAGAGTTATATTTTGTATTTTCCTACAATTTTAATTCTTACTATGACACTTCAGAGATAAATTTTTCATTAAAAATAAAAATTAAGAGGGGTGGGTGGGGAGATGGCTCAGTAGGTAAAGAGTACTTGCTATGCCAGCTTGAGACCCTGAGATTGAATCCCTAGCACTCACATAAAAACACTGGAGATGGGGACTGCCAGGCAGCCTCAGCACTACGAAATGGTGGGCAGTGTGGGATGGCTACTTCCTGCTTGCTACCAGCTAAGCTCCAGGTTCAGAGAGAGACCTTGTCAGAGGGTAAGGTAGAGAGTGAAAGTTGGACATCTGACATCTCTGCTTCTACAAGCGTCTGCACGTGTGTGTGCGCACACTGAACATACACACCTGCACACATGTGCACACACACTGAAGACACCCATACACAATGAACACATCTGTATACACATGCGCACACACACTGAACACATATGCATATATGTAAACACATGGGCACACACATGTACATACTGGACACACACAAATAATACATGCATACATACATAATAGTTACATGCATGCATACATACATACACACATACATATATAGAAATTTGTGTTTCTAGGGGTAGTTTTTTTGAGACAGGGCCTTATTATGAAATCCTGGTTGGCCTCAAACTTAGATATCTGCTTGTCTCTGCTTTCTGAGGGGCTGAGATTAAAGGCATACACCAGCACACTTGGTGATAATTGTGGGGTTTTGTTTTGTTTTGTTTTGTTTTTAATTTGGGCATTTGAAGCAAGGTTTGCTAAGTAGCCTGAAATTTACATATAGCCCAGGCTGGTCTTGAACTCAGGGTGATCACACCTTGACCCCTAGAGTGCTGGAGCTATAGACACAGGCTCTGATCACACCTTGACCCCTAGAGTGCTGGAGCTATAGACACAGGCTCTGATCACACCTTGACCCCCAGAGTGCTGGAGCTATAGACACAGGCTCTCCTTCTTGCTTTGCTTGTTGTTTAAATGCTAATTTGGTGCTGGGGATGGCCAGGCAGTGGTGGCGCACGCCCTTAATCCCAGTACTCGGGAGGTAGAGGCAGGCGGATTTCTGAGTTCGAGGCCAGCCTGGTCTACAAAGTGAGTTCCAGGTGTAGCTCAATTGGTCGAGTACTTGCTTGGCATGCACAAGTCATGGCTCATCCTCCAGCACTGTATAAACCAGCCATGGCTGCACACGCCTATGATCCTTGGATCTGGAATTCTCACAGTACGGAAAGGCTCCCTCTTGGTCCTAGGCTGGCTTTGGTTATACACTTTGGGAGACGTGCAATTCTTCCTGTGGGATGATTGGGCAGCTGAAGTCCCTGGCACTGAGGCCGACCTACATGCTCTGTAGTAGCTATTTTTATAGCAATCCCTGAGAGTCATTCAAGAGTAGCAGAACCAAGTCCAGCTCTTTCCTTTCTTCCCCAGCTCAGCCTCCTCCCACTCCCTCAACTCAGATACTCAAATAGTTTCTATTGTCTAAAAGTGTCTAAATTTGTGTGTGTGTGTGTATTTATGTTTGCATATAGGTGTGTATGTGTGTGTATTGTGTATGCACTATATGTGTGTATGTTTGTGTGTGTGTATATGTGTGTTTGTGTTGCTGGCCCCCTCTTAGGTGGGAATGGATTAGCATAGGCCTGCCATGTCTTACTCCTGCCCTAGAGCTCATGTTTGGCTGGTTGTTGGTAGAAAATGACTCTTTTTTCTTTGGGTGGGACTACCCGTCCCTTCTTTCATGGACTTTTCATGCTTCATGACAGAGATTCCACATAGTTCCAGAACCTTCTGCTAGACCAACAGCTGTTAGCCCCTGGGGATGTCCTCTCTGTGGCCAGGGTGTCCAGGGAGCACGAATGCAAGCAGTGTGCGCTTGCTTTGCCTCTCCACCCAGGCGCAGGCTCTTGGGGCTGGGAGCTTTCTGTTCTCCCACAACATCAAGAGACTGGGGTGGCCAGCACCTACCCCTGCCCTTACCCTCTGGCCAGCCTTGTGTAATGTAGAACTTTTCCCTCTTGTTTCCTTGCCCTTGGCACTTTAATTAAAGTATAATTCACATGCTGTAACAGTCACTTTGCAAAGTGCTCCTATCCATGTGTTATGGCATGTGTCTACAGCTGTGCCACTGTAACCAAGGAGGAAACAATTCCTGTACCTGTCACCTGCCCCAATACCTGCTAACAAATGTGCTGTCTTCTTTGTCTATTCAGAGGAAGGTGATCCATTTAAGGATCCTTTTGACATTAGCTTCTTCCACTTAGCATGAGACTCTGTGTGTGTGTGTGTGTGTGTGTGTGTGTGTGTGTGTGTGTGTGTGATTTCTGGTGCTTTGAGATAGGGTCTCTCTCTATGATCCTCCTGTGGCCTTGAACTCTCAAACCTACTGACTTCAGCATCCTAAGGGGTGGGTCCACATGCGTGCCCTACAATGCCTGGCTCGATTATTTATTTTTGGGATGAGATCTTACTGTGTTGCCCAGGCTGAAAGCTTAGACTTAATCCATTGGTTGCCTCCTTAACCTCTTGAGTATCTGGGGCTACAGGCCAAGCAAAACGCCTGGCTTGTGGAGGTTCGGGTTCGTCATTTGTAGTCGCTGCTTTATTCCATTCATGAGTTAGAGGTTTGTGTACTGCTTTCTGTAAGGGCCAGAGGGTAGACCCTTAGGGTGATGTGGGTCAGGCATCCTGTGTTTAGGGTCACTGTTAGGGAAAGCTTGTCATTGGAACTCTAGGACTACTGACAGGCTCTATGAGAACTAGACCATCTGTTGGAGCCTCTGTAAATGTCCAGAGTCAGGTATCTGTGAGAACTCTCTTTGCAGCTCTCTGGGTTTATGATCTAACTCTTCCTCTCAGTTGTAGTTTAGACACTCAAACTTTGACCTTTAAGATAGTGCATAGCTCCGACGGCCTTTATATTACTGTTACAAACCTGAACCAAACCTAGTATCCAGCCACATCTTTTCTGGGGAAAGATTCTGACAGCTTGCCCAAGCACTCAGAGTCTAGAGTCTGGTTCTTGTAGCAGAGAAGGCACGCGCAAATACTAGAGCCAAGTCAGGCATTTGGTGGTGCATCTGGAAGTGGAGGCAGGAGGGTCAGAAGTTCAAGACCAACCATGGGAGACTGAGGCCTGGTTGGGATATGAGACCTCATCTCAAACATATAAAAACAGTCTGGAGCAGTAGGCCAAGCAGTGACAAGCACACTCTGCCTTTCCAGGAGACGCCAGTTCAATTTGTAGCTCCTTTGTTGGGTGGCTCACAAGTGCCTAAAACTTCTGTTCCGGGGGCTCTGACACTCTTCTGACCTCCAGGGACAACTTCACTCATGTGCAAATATCTCTACACGGACATCCCTGCATATACATAATTTAAACACACCCGCACACAAGCACACACACAATCAAAAGCAAGCCTAATAGTACAGCTCTGTCTCTGAGATTTCTGACCTCCATGCTGCTTGCCCAGTCTGGGGGACAAGACACCCCACAGTCTGTGGGGTGCGTTAGGGAGGATCGAGGCTAACAAACAGATGGCAGTTCATCTAAGGACTCTGATTCCAGACTACAACGTGGCTCAGTGTCCCTCTGCCCAGCTCGCTGGACAGTCTGGTTCCTCCAGAACCTGTCCCTGGGATCTTCTGACCCTTCCCCATTATGCCTACAAGTACGGCCATCAATGTTTCCCAGTAAGAAAAACTAAGGCAGAGCCTGTTCCAGCCCTGGCTATGTAGGGTGTTTCTCAGTGACTGTAGGTGGGTGCCTAGCTCACTGTCTATGCTGAGAGATCAGGTTAATTGAGGGCTATTCTCCCAGAGTCCCTAGAGGCTATAGTACTGGCTTCCAAGGGTCTTACACCTCAAGTTTGGAAGCAGTTTTTGCCTTTCTGTTATCCAGTAGCCACAGAGGAGTGAGGACTTCCTCCCGAGACCTGGCTTAGGATGCTGAGAGCGGCTCAAAAGAGCCCAGAGAGACTCAGCTGAGGGCAACTTGCTGGTCCGTAGCTCTTTCTCTTAAGGAAATGATGGCATTCATCTATACTCTCTCCTGCTAGCTTCTGGCCCCTGGGAATAGGGGTGGTCGTGACTCTGCAGGGCACTGAGTCAGGGTTAGAGAACAATTGCAGGACATGGTTCTCTCCTTTCTGCCTTTGTGTGGGTACTGGGGAGGGAAGGATGAACTCAGATGGTCAGGCTTGGTGACAAGTAAACCCTGGAGCCCAAGAACCCATGCA
This sequence comes from Mus musculus, assembly GCF_000001635.26. Classification (NCBI taxonomy): domain Eukaryota; kingdom Metazoa; phylum Chordata; class Mammalia; order Rodentia; family Muridae; genus Mus; species Mus musculus. Next base: position 71,304,553 of record NC_000083.6, on the reverse strand, counting down.
TGGATGCTCATGAGTGTTGAGGGGTTCTGCCACTCTGTTCCTGGTTAAGATTTATTTATTTTTTTATGTGTGTGGGTGCCATATCTACAAGTGTATATGTGTACTACTCATGTGCCTAGTGTCTATAAGAGTCAGAAGAAGGCTTTGGATTCCCCTAGAACTCGAGTTGTGAGTTGCCAGGTGGGTGCTCGGAGCTAACCCTGAGTCCTTTGCAAGAGCAGCAAGTGCTATGAACCACTGAGCCATCTCTCTGGTGCTTGGTTCTTGTTTGGTTGCTGTTGTTTGGTTTGTATACCTAGGCTGGCCTTATACTGGAGGTCCTCCCCTCCCTCAGTCTCCTGAGGAGCCTCTGTGTCTGTTCCATCTCATCGTCTGTCCGGTCTATAAAGCTGCAGTCACAAGGGAGGGGGAGGAGGAGGGGGAGGGGAGGGGGAGGGGAGAGGGAGAGGGAGAGAGAGAGAGAATGGGGAGATGGTGGGTTGAGGTGTGTGGCTGCTGTGGAGAATTTGTGAGAGGGCTGGCCTTGGAAAGAGGGACCTAGGCAGGATGCAAGGAAGGGTCTGCTTCTGTCTGTCTGAGTCTACCCAGCCTCCTTTCTGTTTTTCCTGTATTTTTTCTTCTGTAAGGATGCTTGTCCATATTAGATATTAGTGTTCTTCCCTCCCCTTCCCTTCCCTCCCCTTCCCTCCCCTGCTGAGGATTGGTCCCAGGGAGTTTTGAGTGCCAGATGACCATTCTACAACCCAGCCCTGTTAACTCCTTAAAAAAAAAAAAAAAAAAAGAAAAGAAAAGAAAAGAAAGAAAATGACAAGCCCTGAGAGAGATCTGGGTGGAGTACACTCAGAGCCGCGTCTGCTGGGGAAAACGTAGACCAGGAATCTGCAGCAGGTGTCGATTCTGGGTCAAGTTCCAAGACACTTCTAATCTCCAGATTCCAAGGGGGAACAGATGGTCATACAGTTGGAAAGAAAGTTGTCTATTAAGGACCAGTCCTTGCCAGGAAAAATAGTTTATTTTCTTTTTTCTTTTTTTTCCCTTCCCCTCCCAAGTACAGGATGCGTAAGGCTAAAACAAAGCCCCTGACAGTTCCTTACACATTCGTCTCCAGGAACACAACCCCATCCAATTCAGAGGGGGTATCTCCTCCCCTTTTACATTTTCAACAAATATTTGGCGCACAGTTGGCGGTTGAGAGCCTTGCTACTTAGCAGAGTCACCTGCAGAAGGCTGAGCTGGTGTCCTCTGACACCTGTCAGGGAGGTGGAAAGACCACACATTTAAACCTGAAGGTCACATGGCTGTTGTGGAGTCTTTTTTGGGGGGGCTCCCATCCTCCAGCCCTTTGGGGTTGTACCTTCCTATAGAATTCAAGATTGTCTTCCAGGCTTCTTGCTCCTGTGTTTGGAAAGCTCGTTTCAGAATAATCGCATAGTTATTATTCTTGCTACCAGCTCAGAGTGGGTAGGACACAGACTGACGGTCTCAGGAAAATGACTTTACAGTGTAGCAACCTGGGTTCAATCCTCAGTAACAACAAAACAAAACTCCCTAACTTTTTTGTTTCTAATCTTGGAGATAATGGAATACAATTTAAATAGAAGCCGTGGTCTTTAAAAAACAAACCAAACCAACCAACCAACCAAAAACAGCTAGCAGGGCAGTGGAGGCATAAGCCTTTAATCCCAGCACTAGGGAGGCAGAGGCAGGCAGATCTCTTTGACTCTGTGAGTTAGAGGCCAGCCTGGTTTATAGAAAGAATTTGAGGATAGCCAGGGCTACATAGAGAAACCTTGTCTCAAAAAAATCCAAAACCAAACGAAAAACCCCAACCAAACAACGCCCCTCCCCTCCACATACACACAAAACCAAACAGCAACAGCAAAGAAGGCAGAAAAACCAGTCACCTCTTGGAGTGTTTTATTCCCGTTAATTAGTCTTTCTCTGTCGACCTTCGCTAGTACATAGTATCTGAGTTAAAATAATGAGGCAGCCAGAAAAGGGTAGGTGGGTGTGGGTGTGGGTGTGGGTGTGGGTAAGCAGCCTGGTCTGTAGGGAGCTGTGATAGGCCACCCAGGCCAGGCTCCCCATAGTGACTTCAATCAAAGCTTGTGGATGACAACATGTGTCGGATAAGAAGATAGGAGACTTGGTAGTTGACCTGATATCACCCTTGCCACCGTGCTGTGAGCATAGGTAGGTCACCAGGCACCTAAGGCACGTGTTTTTCCAGGCTAAAGGCAGAGAGCCGTGTCAAGGTGGCCCAGATGAGGAAGGCTGATCTGGCTGAGAGGACTTTGAAAAACCTCGCTGTCGTAAGAATGTGAGGCATACCTAGCTGATTGCCTGATGGATACACATTGGCTTTGTGTGCCCTGAGGCTTCTGCCTCTTGAGGGCTGCCATCTCTGAAGCCTTCAGAGCTGCCCGAGTGGCCTGAGATAGTAAGGGAATGATGTGCTGAAGATCAGCCTGGTCTACAAAGTGAGTTCCAGGGCAGCCAGGGCTACACAGAGAAACCCTGTCTCAAAAAACAAACAAACAAACAAACAAAAACAAAAAAAAGTATTCGAACCTCAGAAATGCTGGGGACAGAGCCAGCCCTGGGGTTCACAAGGGAATGCATAAGAGCAGGTACCCTGAAGTAGGACCCCTCCATGGGTATTTATTGCTGCTTCTGCAGTGTTGAACTGGTAGATCAATACGCCTTTGTCCAATGTGGATGTGGGCCACAAGCTCAGCTCTCTAGGTGAGTGTCCCTCACTCACGGAAATGTTGCTACATTGTTTGGGTTTTGTTTTGGTTTACGGAGATGGGAATTAGATCTGGGCTATGCTACACATCATACATGCTACACTTGGATACTCACCCCGGAGAGCATCAGGAACCTCCCACATATGGAGAACATTAAGATGCCTTCATGCCGGCTGAGCTCATCTATAGCAGTAGGTAAGAGTAGAATAGTCACTCCCTCCTTCCCAGGAGGATGGTAAACCTTGGGCTGATGAGCTGCCAATATGCAGATTGCTTCCAGTCTGTCACAGAGTGTCCTGATTTACTGCTGGTCACGTCAATTTCTTTCTTCCTTTTTTTTTTTTTTCTTCAACTCAGAATTGACTGCTTTAGTCCTTTCATGAATCAGTTTTCTGCGATTAAAATTAGTGGGGAACAACTGAGTGAAGTGAGTTGCTGAGATAGTGGTTCACTTTGGAGGATAATGAGAGGATTAAAATTAAACTTGTCTCTAACTTTTGTCCTTTCTTATTCAAAGAGGTGCTGGGGTGGTTCAAAAAAATGCCATGGAAGGCAAACTTTTCGGGGTATGTCATCTAGAAGGACCCAGCTATCCTCCCCCCCCCCCAAATACCAAAAGATGACGGAATACGCATAAAATTTTTTTGATTTGCTAGGTCAGCCTTTCAGGACAGTACATTTCATTTATGCATTTGGCTCAGAGGAAAGCGGTTTGGGCAAACCCTTCACAAGCTGCTCACTTCCATGAAAGGGAACCTGCTGTGGCTTCTCTGTGTTTCTCCAGGTTCCTATTTTTGGACTTGAGTGGGCTTTGCAGAGATTGGCTCAGCATGGTACCTTCCTGGATGAGCAAGATGCAAGCAGGGGGCTGAGGCAGGCAGATCTCCATGAGAGTTCAAGGACACTTTGCTGTACATAGGGAGTTCCAGGGCAGGCAGGCAAGACCATATACTGCATATACTGAGACCATATACTGCATATACTGAGACTGCAGCTCAAAAACAAAACAAAACAAAACAACAAACCACACACACACACAAACCCAAACCTAAACCCCCAAATGATACTAAGACTTTCCTTTCTGCTGGAAGTTGTTTCACTAACATGTCAGACAGGGATCATGAGATGAAGGCATAAAAATGCCTTCTCAACCTGAACTGGGAGAGATATCGCTTGTTTTTTTTCAAATTGAAGCTGCTCTGCATCTGAGGCTAGGAAGTTGAGAACTGTGATTCTGATTGCGACAGAACTCAGGGTGGGGGTGATTGCACAATCCAGCCCTTCATGGGAGGCTTGTCTCCATTAAAGCCTTTCTCTGGCTCCTGCCAGACCACAGAGCCTTGTCTGTCCTTCCTCCCTACCTCCTTCCTTCTCTCCTTCCCTTTCCTCCCTCCCTCCCTCCCTCCCTCCCTCCCTCCCCTCCCTCCCTCCCTCCCTCCCTCCCTCCCTCCCTCCCTCCCTCCCTTCCTTCCTTCCTTCCTTCCTTCCCTTGGTGGTGGAACTAGAGGCCTCATATCTGCTAAGCAGAGTCCTCTCTCATGTTTGAGCTTTGGCAGGGAGGCAGCGGCAGAACTTTCTTACTATTCTGAACTTTTCAGATTTTGAATCTAGCCTGCAGAGGTGACAGTGTCCAGGCCTGGTTTGTGTCTCTAGCCTTGGAGTGACTTCCTGAAGCAGCAGGCAGGGCCAGCACAGCAGTCAGGAAGGGGCCACAGGCTCTTCCCCATAATGATGCATTGCAACATCGCCTGGCCTTGCAAAGGGAAGGCATCACTGAGTCACTGCAGAAGAGAAGGTGAAGACAGCCCCAGAGCAGAAAAACAGTTGTTGACCCAGAGTGTGAGACGCCTCTCAACTCTCCACATCAAAATCATTACTGGAAAGCCGTGACTCCTGATTGGCTCTCAATATCTTTTTTTATTATATTTTGGGGTATATTTGCCACAGCACTCTTGTGGAAGTCAGAAGACAATTGCTAGGAAGTCTTCGGAGGCTCTGGGGATGAGACTAGTGCTTTACCCAACTCAGAGGCCCGTCTTCTAGTTTGTTTGTTTGTTTGTTTGTTTGTTTTTGAGACAGGGTTTCTCTGTGTAGCCCTGGCTACCCTGGGACTCAATTTGCAGACCAGACTGGTCTTGAACTCAGAGATCTGCCTGTCTCTGCCTCCCAAGTGCTGTATTAAAGAGTGATTAAAGAGTGTACCACTATTGCCTGGCTGTTTTCTGCCTCCCTTTTTTGAGACAGGAGCCCATGTAGCCCAGGCTAGCCTTGAGTTAATTGCCCTCCTGATTCAGCCCAGAGTGCTGGGAATTCAGCATTGTCTCACCAGGCTCTTGTCAGTGACCGCTCTTTGTGATACATAATTGTATAAATTTATGAGAAATCTCGAGTAGAAACTAAAGCCAGAATCGCTGGATCATTTTCAGGGTTTGTTGGAATTTCTTTTCTTTCTGGCTCTTGGGCTTAAACACAGGGTTCTGTCTGTGCTAGGCACGTATTTTGCCACTGGACTATACCCTCGGCCTCTGAATTTTCAGAAGCTAATATCTGTCTACTTTTATACATAATTTTCTACTCTGAAGACAGTTATTTAGAGTCTTCTCTGGACTAGTCTTTCTTAATCATTAATTTTACACTTATTATTTTATTTTATATTTTACATTTATTTTATTTTATTCTTTGTGTGTGTATGTGTGTGTGTGGTGTTTTGCATGCATGTCTCAATTTGCATAGCATGCATGCTTGGTTCCCAAGGAGGCCAAAAGAGGGCATCAGATACCCTGGACCTGGAGTTACAGACAGTTGTAAGCCAGCATGTGGGTGCTGGAAACTGAAACTGGGTCCTCTGAAAGAACAAAAAGTGCTCTTAACCCCTGAACCATCTCTCCAGCCCTCAGGTTTATACGTTAAAGGTACAATAAACAAACAAACAAACATAAAGTTTCCAGTAGGCAAAACAATTGACTGTGCTGCCAAAGAGGAACCTGATACATTATAAAAAGTTGGCTCCTCCAAAATTCCCAGGAATCTAGCAATAGGGGATATGGAACATGAAACCATCAACTTCTGTAACCAGGCAAGACTTCCTGTGCAGGGATGGGGATACCAACCCAGCCACAAAACCTTCCACCCACCATGTTTCCTGCCTATAAGAGGTACAGGAATAAAGAGAGCAGAGACTGAAGGAATGATTAACCAATGACTAGCCCAGCTTGAGTCCAATGCCATGAGAGAGAGCCCACCCCAGACACTGTTAATGATATTCTGCTATACTTGTAGACAGATGCAGAGACCCACAGCCAAACATTAGGTAGAGCTTGGAGAACCTTGTGAAAGAATCAGTGAGGGGGAATTGAAGGAGCCAGAGAGGTCAAAGATACAACAAGAAAACCTACAGAATCAACTAATGTAGGCCCATAGGGGCTCACAGAGACTGAACCATCAACCAGAGATCATGCATGGGACAGACCTAGACTCCCTCCCTACAAATATGTAACAGATGTATAGCTTGGTCCTCATGTGGGACCTCTAACAGGAGGAGCAGGGGCTGTCTCTGACTCTGTTGCCTGCCTTTGGATTCCTTTCCCTTAATGGGACAGCCTTGTCTAGCCTCAGTAGAAGAAGATGTGCCCAGTCCTATTACAACTTGATAAGCTAAGGTGGGTTTACATCCATGGGAGGTCTTCTCTTCTCTGAGGAGAAAGGGAGGGGACATAGAGGGAGAAGAGGAGGGAGGGAGGAGCTGGGAGGAGCGGAGACAGGGGAAGCTCTCATCAAGATATAAAGTGAATAAATGAATGAAAAGGAAAGATGGCTCCTCATTCTGAAAAGGACACAGTGATGCTGCCTCTAGATGCTCACTGTAGTTGGTTAAACCGAAGACCACCGCACTTTGCTTCCTCAGACTCAGAGATTTTGTTTGTTTATTTTTACATTTGGGGGCTGGGGTTGAGCAGGGGCCTGCCTTCATGTGTGGCAGACACACATCTTAGTTCTGAGCTACACTGCCAGCTAGACCTGCAGATGCTAAAATTCTTGAAGGGAGAAATGGTTCATTTCGTAAAAAATATGGCACACGCCTCTATTCCCAGAAGTCAGGATGCAGAGACAAATAGATTTCCTGTGAGTTCAAAGCTAGTCTGGTCTCCATAACTCATTTCCAAACAACCAGGACTACATCTACAGGACTACATACATATACATACTTGTATCAAACAAACCAATCACACACAGAGCAGCTTTGAGGTGTAATTTGCATAGAATGTATATTTGGAGTCTTATAGCTTACTGTTTCAGCATGTGTATATTCCCACAAAAGCAACACTGTGTTTAAGGTGGTGTGCTGTGCTGGCTAGGTTTACGTCAACTTGACAGACGCTAGAGTAATCAGAGAGGACGGGTGCTCAATTGAGAAAATGCCTTTATAAGGCTATAGGCAAGCCCATAGGGCATTTTCTTAGTGGTTAATGGGGAAGAACTCATCCCATTTGTGGGTGGTGCCATCCCCAGGCAGGTGGTTCTGGGTTCTGTAAGAGGGTAAGCTTAACAAGCCATGAGGAGCAAGTCATCACCCTCTCATGGCCTCTGCATCAGCTCCTGGCCTCCAGGTTCCTGCCCTGTTTGAGTTCCTGCCCTGCTTTCTTCAGTGATGGACTATGGGTGATAACCTGTTATATGGAACTGTGAGTGAAGTAAATTCTTACTTCCCAATTTGCTTTTGGTCACAGTGTTTGATCCCAGCAATGGTAACCCTGACTAAGATAAAATTGGTACCAAAATTGGTATTGCTGTGTCAGACCTGATCATGGTTTTTTTGTTTTTTTTTTTTTTTGTTTTTTTTTTTTGTTTTTTGTTTTTTGTTTTTTTGTTTTTTTGTTTTTTTGTTTTTTTGTTTTTTTGTTTTTTTTTTTTTTTGGGGAGAATTGTGGAAGGACTTTGGAACTTTGGGCTAGAAAAGTTCCATTGAGTGCTTACTGGCTTGCTCCTCATGGCATGCTCAGCCTGCTCTGCTCTTCTGTGGGCTTTTCTGTGGAAGTCAGGAAGATGTCGGGAACAAGGCAAACAATGGCGGCCGGACTCGTAAAGTTTTAGAGGGAAGTTTAAAGACTGTTTCAAGGCTATTTGGGAGGTTGAGTTAATATTTTATGGTATCTGGTGAGTACAGCTGAAGAATCAGCTTCGATTAACAAGAGACAATGGAGTGAACTCTTTGCTTTGCCGAGCCAATCCATGCTGGTCACCTGGAGCTGAGAAATTCGCAGTAGTTAAGGAGAGACCAGCATCACTGAGGTGAAATCTAAAGGACGTGTTTCCTCAGAGTCAGCACAGAGTCTGGGTGCTGCGTACTAGAGGCAGGCAAGGTCTTACCTAGTGTTAGCAGCTGAACGTGGTAATAGTGTTAAGAGTCACTAGGTGGTACTGATTTTGAAGTCAAGAAGGGGTCACAGAGGGCAGTGAGGTGCAGCACTGCATGGTAGGGTTGTCCCTGAAGAGAGCCCAGTAGAGGCTGTAGGTGAAAGTGCAGCCCAGTTGCGGTAAGAGACTCCAGAATCTTGGAGATGCTAGAACATGGGATGACCACTAGGCACAGTAATAGTGATGAAGTGAAGGCTGCCAGAGCCTAGAGCCTGCTGTAGAGGGCAGAAGATTGAGTGGATCTCAGACACTGGGCACTGAGTTATTTACACAGTCAGCATTTGGTTTTCATTTGTTCAGGTTATGACTGTACCCTAGTTTTTCCCTCTTGAAGGAAAAAAAAAATTAACTTATTTTTTATTTTACAGGAGCCCATAGTTGAGAAGTTTTGGGGTCTTACAAGATTTTGGATTTTTGTTTTCTTTTGTTTCTTTGTTTTGTTTTTTGAGACAGGTTTCCTCCATGTAGCCTTGGCTGTCCTGGAACTCACTATATAGACCAGGCTGATCTCAAAAACGAATTTGTATTTTAAAAGAGATTAGGTATTTTAAAAGAGATGAGACCAAAATTTTAAAGTGTTTGAATTTATAAGACTGTGGGCCTTTTCAAGTTTGAACAGTGTTTTCATTGTGATATTGATGTTAACGTATGCTCTTGGGATGAACAAGAAAGGGAAGACTGTGGCTCTTAACAGTGATGTGTGTGTGTGTGTGTCGGCTGTCCTGGCAACGTCTATGTCACCTTGATACAAGGTAGAATCATTGGAGAAGAGGCAGACTCAAGACACATTGCCTCCATAAGGTCAGGCTATAGGCCATCTCCTTAGCGATTGATGGGGAGGGGCCAGCCTGCTGTGGGTGGAGCCATCCTTGAGCTGATGGTCCCTGTTCCCCAAATCTCCCAAACCTTCTGTGAATCCTCCATCCACCCTTGCTAACAAATCTTCAATGGAAGCTGCCAATATCTGCTTTCTTTTCATTATTATAGCTCAGTTGGGAGTGTTCTAGAATTTTCTATAAATAGTATCACAGGGAATACAGTCTTTCTTTGATTTCTGGTTTTTTTTTTTTAATTGCTCACAATTCCTTTGAGCATTACCCGCGCTGTGCTCTGTACAGCAGTTGGTGACTTTTCTTCACTAAGCGTCTTTTCCTTATAAAGACACTGCTATTTGTACAGAATTGCGCAGTAGCTGAAGATTTGCCATGAGCTACAGAGCAGAAGATCATTTGCATTGGTCATAAGGGTTACTTCTGATTTTCTGAAGAACAGCTGAGATGCTAAACATATAACAGATGCAAATTTGAGATAAGAACAAAATGGAGTTTAAAGAGACACTTCACATCCATCATCCCGGAAATGCAAGATTAGGGATGTGTAAGTGAAACGAGCCACAGTGAAGCTCCGTGGGGCTGAGCTACTCCATTCCATTACACAAATATTTTTTGTGTCAGGCCTACATCTAATCCCCAAGCTAGGTGCCATGGGGATAGAACAAGGACTCTTCTGCCCTTCAGAAATTCATATGCTGCAGATAACACGAGGCGAACAGAAGCAATTATGAAATAGAGGGAAAGATAGCAAGATGTTGATGATCTTCAGAAATGCACGTGCTGCAGACTATGTGAGGCAAACAGAAGTGATTATGAAATGAGGGGAAGATTGCAAGATGATGATAATAGTCAGAAATGCAAGAAACCATCTCCAGCTAGGAGTTGTCTAAGAACTTGTTTGGAAACCCTGACATCTTGGCAGGTATTTGAAGGAAAGTTTTAGCAGGATAGACATCCAAAGCCAGCTTGAAAGGGTCAGGTAAACTGAGGAGGGGAGGGGAATCAGTGGTTAATCACTGAGCAGACCTTTTCTCTGAGGGGTAAAACTTAATTATCTGGGGCTGTTGAAATGGGAGCAGAGATACACATACACACAAACAGACACAGACAGACACAGACAGACACAGACACAGACAGACAGACACAGACTCACACAGATACAGACAGACACAGACAGGCACAGACAGACACACACAGACACAGACAGATACAGACAGACACACACAGACTCACACAGACAGACTCACACAGACACACACACACACACACACACACACACACACAGACTCACACAGACACACACAGGCACACACAGGCACAGACAGCACACACAGGCACAGACAGACACACACAGACTAACACAGATAGACTCACACAGACACACACACACACACAGACTCACACAGACACAGACAGGCATAAACAGGCACAGACAGACACACGCAGAGTAACACAGATAGACAGACACAAATGGACACAGACAGACACACATATACATCTTAACCTAACTTTACTAACAATCTACATCTCTGAACTCTTTCTAAGGGTGGTGGTTGAATCATTAATCTGTTTCAGCAGCAATGCTTGAAAAAGATCAATTGCTAATACTGTAGGTGCCTATGGCACTGCCTCGTGAGGGACTGGAAGCCCCCTTTGAGTTTCCACACAATTCATAGATTACATGGGATGTGGTGACCATAAAGACAAGTAGAGAGAAACTCCACAACAGCATGAAGTCTTCAGGACATGTAGTCCTCAGGATCTACCTCTTTGAGGCACAACCATCATGATTGTGCTAACCAGTGAGCTGCATTCCTTGAGTTCTACAGCTATTTGGCTGTTTCTCTTCTATGGCCCCCAAGAGATAAATGCAACTGAGAGAAGGCAGTGCTGCCAGAGAAAGGGAGCCAAGCCAAGAACTGAGCAGTGAGAAATGAAGGGGCCATGATAGAATAATGCATCAAGGTTGCTTCCTTCAGGGGTGGTAAGTAGGGAGGTGTGACAGACATATCTGTTCTAGGTCCTCCCTCCTTGGCCTGCTTAAGGCTGCCATCTTCTTCCTGTAGCTCCTCACAGCATCATCCCTCTATATACATATCTGTGTTTTAATCCCCCTTTAATGACCACGAGTCACTATTGTAGTGGCCTCACCTTAACTTGATCTTGGGTTGCTATGGGTCCTTTTACTGAATGAGGTCACCTTCTGAGGTACTGGGACTGAGGACTCAAATGTCCTGGAGGTGGGGCATGGTTAGGTCCCTACCAGCACAGATGTGAGTTTGAGTTTCAGCTTCAATGTCCAGGTAAAGGGAGATTGTCAGAGCTGTGCTTCCAAATGTTTGTCTGGCAACACACACAAGGTCAGTTTGCCTTTGGGAGTCTGGGTAGTGGTGGGAGATTCAGGGAGATGGACGCTTAGGAGGCTGGCCTTACTCTGTGCCAGGACTTACTCACGAGTAGCTGGAGAATTGCCCAAGTTAGAATGGGATGGGTGTGGCAGTACATGCCTGTTATCTGAGTGCTTGGGAAGCAGAGACAGGGGGATTGCCACCTATTTGAGGTCATCTTCATCTGCGTAGACAAGCCAGTGCCAAATAGTGAGACCCCACTCCACTCCCTACTGTCCCTAGAAAATGAGTGAATTAGAACGTGAAGGGAGAGCCCAGGGCTGGGGCCAAGCTATTCTGAATGTTTACTGACACACTCACTGGCCAGCCCTTTATTAAGGGTCTTAAAGAGAAAGGACCTGCGTCCTTGCAAGGGAGGGAGCAGCTTTAGGATGACGTCGTGGTTACAGCTTGACTTTTAGCGTGTACACATTGGACAGTGTCTCACTATGGAAGCCCATGCTAACCAAGAACTCTCCATTCCCTGTCTACCCCGTGCTGGGATCACGGGCGTGTATCACTACACTGAGCTTCCAACACTGGTTTTAGCACAAGACACTTTGCCTGTTCGCCTTGCTCAGCACTGGAGACCTGGGACTTAACATCATCATGTGATCAACTGAATCCGTTATTATGGAAGGAACCTGTACTTAAGATTTTATAGCAAGCGTGTTTACTTGCACAGCAAATCTGCTGTATAGAAGCTCTGTCAGCTATTATTATCTAATGCTTTTCATATCTGGGAGACACAAGAGGGGTAAATACGAGTCTCAGTTTATGTTTGTGGTGACAGTTGTCTTGGTTGCTCTTGGCTGTTTGGCTTTCAATCATCAGGTATAGTGTTAATTGGAACAGCTTCATGGTGTGTTGAGCCTCCTGGGTTCTTGGTTGTTCTCAGAACCACAATGGGTTGGCTTAGAGATGGGTCCCCATGCCTTCTAAGTCTCTAACAAAAATCTAGTCCTGTGAGTCCACACTAGAGTGACGGTTTGAAGATTAGAACACCAATGATGTACAACGTATATACATTCTTGGACTTCGATGTCACGCTGCAGTAAATCTTGGGGAAAGCATTCTTTACTTCCTGTTTTTGCCATGGGGCCTCCCCATCTCCTGTCCCACTAAGAGCTTATGTACAATTATACTTTTTAATATGTGTGTGTAGGTCTATGTGCCCATGTGTTCACATGACCGTGGGTACACATATATGTTATGGCCAAAGGTGGATAGATCTTAGAGATTACTCTTCTATTGTTTTCTACTTTTAAAAAAACATAGAGAGCCTTTCATTGAACTTGATTGGATAGACAGGCCAGCAATCCTCAGAAATCCCCATATCTTGGGTTTCATAGCACTGGGATTAGAGGTGTGTGCTATAACACCAGATTTTTAATAATCTGGGTGCTGGAAATCTGAGCTTGGGGCCTTCACTCTTGCATGTCCAGTACTTTACTGACCCAACTATTTTCCTAGCCCCAATTCTTTCTTTATCTTGGTGAGCAGTGCCCTCCACTCTTAATGCTTGTTACATATTTAGAACTTGGCGTGGGGGTTGGGCAATGGCAGCATTCTTCCAATAGAGAAAGCCTGCTCTCTTAGCAGAGCACCGGTGAGTGAGAATGGCTTCCATCACTGTGTTATTCAAGGACTCCGAGGCTGTAAGAGGTGCAAACTTTTTTTTTAATTGAATATTTTATTTATTTACATTTCAACTGTTATCCCTTTCCCGGTTTCTCCACCGGGAACCCTCTATCATATCCTCTCTACCCCTGCTTCTATGAAGGTGCTCCCCCACGCACCCATGCACTCCTGCCTCACCATCCTAGCATTCCCCTATACTGGGGTATCTAGCCTTCACAGGACTAAGAGCCTCCCTTCCCATTGATGTCAGATAAGGCCAGCCTCTGCTACACATGCAGCTGGAGCCATGGGTCTTTGGTTGGTGGTTTAGTCCCTGGGAGCTCTGGGGGTGTCTGGTCAGTTGATAATGTTGTTCTTCCTATGAGGTTGCAAACCCCTTCAGCTCCTTCAGTCATTTTCCTAACTCCTCGGTTGGGGACCCTGTGCTCAGTCCAATGGTTGGCTACAAGCATCTGCATCTGTATCTGTCAGGCTCTGGCAGAGCCTCTCAGGGGAAAGCTATATCAGGCTCCTGTCAGCAAGCACTTCTTGGCATCAGCAAAGCAGCAGGGTTTGGTGTCTGGAGATAGGTGCAAACTTCTTATTTCGGATGCTTTTATCCTTCCCCCAGTGTGACCATAGCTTAGAGAACAGTGTCCCTGTGTTTCAGATGATGACGATTTTAAAGTGAGCATGGGTTGGTACAACAGAAGAACCTCTTCTTATATCCATGGAGAAGTTTCTTCAGTCTCTACGTTTTCCATTTCTGAGGGATTGCAATCTTGTTATGGGTGTGGCCTAAAGGCTTGCCACAGTCCAGAGACTTTGTGGAAAGGCCTGGAGTTAATTAGTGGCTGGATGGCACAGCCAAATTTGTATAGTATCCACCACTCCAAAGTGGTTTGAGAACATGGTTGGGAGTGCAGATGAATGGAGGCGCACTGAACTTTGAAACGGGAGGACAGAGGTTGCAAAGCCTCCTCTGAGCTGAGTGAAGGAGAGCTGTAGACTTATAGTGTTTTGTTTTGTTTTGTTTTGTAGGAGTGTCCAGACAATTCAAAAAGAAAGGGAGTGATCAAAATAGAGGTCTTAGGTTGTCAAGATGACTTAGTGGGTGAAGGTAATTGCCACTGAGGGAAGAGTTTGGTACCTGGACCCTACATGGTGGAGAGTGAGAACCACCTTGTGCAAGTTGTCCTTTGACCTACATACATTTTAGTGTACATGAATTCACACACACACACATACACATACAGACACACACAGAAACACAGAGAAACACAGACACACACACACACAGACACACAGGCACAGACACACAGACACACAGACATACAGGCACAGACACACAGACACCTATGCACATACAGACACACAGATGCACAACACACACACACATAGACACACAGATACCCAGACACACACAGACACACACAGACATACAGACACACACACACACCTAGAAATTAGATTCTTCTTCAGTAGCTCTGAGAAGAAAGGCTGGCTCACAGACCCAGGCCAGCAGATGTTCTCATGGTCCACACTGTGGGAACACAAGGATGAGTTCATTAGGGAGTGGAGGGGAGCTGGTTTCTCTGTGATTTCTGCTGCTAGGAATGTGGAAACAGAGTAGAGGAATGAGAACCGAAGCCGTACATATGGGAAGAACAGCCTACAACAGAGATGGGCCTCCCATAGAGAGCTCTTATTTAAAACCATGTGAGCTGGCTCACGCTCAGACTCCCTTTTCTTTCCCAACACCCAGTGACTTGATCTGGGGATGTACTTCTCAGAGCTAAGAATGCGGCCTCCTTGGAACACAGCCTTAATCTATGGTTGATGGGCTGGATGCGGCCAGCACCAGATAACCTCGACTGAGTTGCTCAGAAGGCAGGTCCCATGCATGAGCTAACCCAAGAATAACAGCTCCATTATCTGCTGTAGCTGAGTTGGGGAGGGCTTGACACTGAGTTTTCTTTAATCCTTTCTTTAGGAATGAAGACTTCTTTTTTTTTTTTTCTCCAGGATAATTATAAATTGTGTGGGGAAACCTACTCATTACTCTGTATGATCAAGGCAAAAGACTGAGTGGGTTTTGAAACCTAACTTGCCCCTAAGTGTGTAAGGAAATTAACTCAAGAGGAAATAACAAAGCCATCAACTTATAATCAGGCTCTCCCCCAACAACTGTCTCCCCATTCCAAGAACCAGAACGCCCTTTCTGGAAGGGTGTTTTCATTCTGAACGCATTGCTTTGATCTAGGATCTGTTACCTTGTAACAACTTTAATCAAGACTCATTAACCTGACGTTTAGATTCATATAGTCATTTCAGATTAAAAAAAAAAAAAAAGTCATGGCCTAAGCATTCTGGCTTTTTAAAGTTTAGGGGAATTTTCCTAAAGAGCCGAGCTACATGTTTCACACTTCTTTGTCTCCAGGCCAGATTCTCCATGTGGTGATCCAATTAAAACTGTGTGATGCAGCAGAAAAGGATGGGAAGGTGGACTCTGAGTTTGTGTTTTAAGCTGTAAGGAGGACCTTGGCTTGGAATGGAGCCATAAGAGGGATCTAGGGACCGGAGTCCATCTCCTGACGTTGCATAGACCACGTTTAGAGATGGCCATGTGTAAAATGACCATTTTGACTTTCAGTCAGACACGAGATTCAAGTGGGAAGTATTTTAAAATTCCAGCATTTTGCCGGGCAGTGGTGGTGCACGCCTTTAATCCCAGCACTTGGGAGGCAGAGGCAGGAGGATTTCTGAGTTCGAGGCCAGCCTGCTCTACAGAGTGAGTTCCAGGACAGCTGGGGCTACACAGAGAAACCCTGTCTTGAAAAACCAAAAAGAAAAAAAAATTCCAACATTTCAGTGTTGAAATCACTTTCAACTCCATGGCCCTCACTGCCTGACTGCATTTGTTTTTGGCAGAGGGTCAATAAACAGAAAAAGTACATTTATTTAGTCATTCACTGACAAAAAAAAAAAAAAAAATCCCACAAAAAATAGGAAAAGCATGTCTGTGGTTCCTAAAAAATTAGTCTACCGTCTTGTCAGTTTCTCAAGGAGACCAAGTTTGTTGAAGTGAATTGCTTGTAAAACGGGAAGGAAATTCAGACACGCCCTGCAACATGCAAGACCCGCTAGGGTGTGAAAAGGGCTAGATGAAAAGACAAGTGCTTTAATGGTGTGTTCACGAGGCACCGGGAGCCATTGAATTCTCAGAGGAAGTGATGAACCACAGAGGTTAGACGTGTCAGGGAGTACGTGTTCGGTGACTATAGGGTTTTCATTTGGGAAGTTAGGGAGATTAACGTCACCCACAGACCTACAGACCTGATCCTATGATAATGGTCACGATGGGCTGGGTGGGGTCAGAGGTGGGACATTTACTAGGATATACAGTGTTCTGGGTTTGAATCCGAACTAATAAATATATAGATATATAAGTAAATGCTAAGGTGCTAAATGTTATATTGTATGTATTTTACTGCCATTTTATTCTGAAAAGTAAGTCACAGGCTGGGACCTGGATCAGTCGGCAGTGCTGGCTTAGCACGCACAAGGACCTGAGTTCAACGCCCCAGTACTCCTTACGATTAGGCGTGGTGGTATATGCTTGCGGTCCCAATCCTGGGGATTTGAATGGAGGGTGGACAGTCACTCTCAGTTACGTAGTAAGTCAGAGTTGAGTTGAGCTCTAAGGGGAAGATGTGACTTGTTGAGCTCTAAGGGGAAGATGTGACTTGGCAGCACACTGATTTCTCTCCTGGGATCCTCCGGGATGAGTCATTCTGTATGGTCCTCTCTTCATCCTCCTAGGTTGAGAGCCACCGGAACTGCATGTGCCAAATTGAGCCAGAAAAGTTGGCTTCAGGCTGTGGCAGGCCAGTGAGCAGAAGGAAAGAACTTACTAGAAAGTGTGTACTCTGGAAAAGTCCCAGGCTGAAGTTGTGTCCCCATGGTGGTGGTGGTGGTGGTGGTGGTGGTGGTGGTGGTGGTGGTGGTGGTGTGTGTGTGTGTGTGTGTGTGTGTGTGTGTGTGTGCTGGGCTTTGGATCTGTGCCAGGTTTTAGTCGCTAGAATATAGGTGAATGTCAAATGCAGGCTTAGGAGCCTTGGTTGTTGGTGCACCGCGCTGACGGTCCTCTTGGCAAAGATTTGTTTTTGAGCTTCATTTGGTGTCTTTGTACAAGCTGTCTGTCCCCTCTGCTGGGCTCAGAAAGCGTGGTTTAATAGAGGTCAAACATCAAGGTCTACCCCTGCAGCTTCCTGTACCGTCTCGTTTATTCTCTTCAGCAAACTCTGTCTGGTAGGATTTTCTGTGGTAACATTTATACTCTGATGTACTTGAAATGTGGCTGTTGGAATTAAATATTTGATTTTATTTTAATGTAAATATAAGTAGTTTGTGTGACTCGTGGGCACCTTGGATTGAACAGCTCTGGGTTACCCTTGGGTGTGTGGCTCTCAGGTAGTTCATCTTGAACCCAGGATTACACAGTCCAGTTTAGTTCTGAGAAGACTGAAGAATTGTCAGCTGCTTAGACCAGAGGATAAAGTTTTCTTCTTAAAATAGGAGATTAGATCACACAGACTTGGGCAGATACAGTACTTTTGTTTGAGTGACACACTATTAATCCAATCAATGATTTCATTTCATTGAATTCTTGCAATAGGACATGTTGTATTTCGTAACGATGTTTTAGACAATGCCTTAAAAAGAAATGCTCTTGCAGGGCCACAGTGATGCACACCTTTGATCCCAGTACTCAGGAAGCAGAGGCAACGCAAAGCTCTGAGTTCAAGGCTAGCCTGGTTTACAATGTAAGTTCCAGGATGGCCAGGGCTACAAAGAGAAACCCTGTCTTGAAAAAAACAAGCAAGCAAGCAAACAAACAAAGTTGGGGTGTAGGTCAGTGGTAGGCTGCCTGCCTATTGTATCTGTCAAGTCATAAAAAGCCAGGAGGAACTAGAAATACCCCTCATATCGAGAGAAGCCAGACTGAGAAGACCCGTGTGGTTTCAGCTCTTCGACATTCTGGAGAAATTAGGGAGAAAATAAAGACCAGAGGCCCCTGGGGAGGAGGATAAAGAAGGATAAGTCGTCAGGGACTTTTAGGGTAGCGAAACTGCTCATAAGACCCCGCAGTGGTGGCTACAGGCCACTATGCATTTATCCCAACCTTAAATGCACAGTGCATGCAAGCATGAACCGCAGTGTGGACTGTGAGCTGGGGTTCTGACGGTGTGTATATGCAGGTTCTATCATTGAAACAAATGTCAGCCACAGCTGTAGACAGGGCTCCACCACACATACAGGGTGCTGACACGGTCCCAACTGGGAGAGCCTGGGAGAGGAGCCAGGCTGTGACTGGCCTGAGTCAGCGTGTGCTCTCTGCCTTGACTGACCCCTGTCTGTTTCATTGGTGTATCTGCCCTACACTGGGGACATGAGCTAACTGTCTCAGTCAGCAGTTGGTGTTACAAGTGCTCCGCCCTTGTAAGCACAGACCAGGCGCTTGGGGACACAGCACTACTTTAGCTCAGCTCTACTTCCCCAGTGCACAGAGGCTCGGGATTCTAAGGAGGTGGGTGGGCTCCCTGAGGTAGCAAATGGAACACTTGGGGAGTTCTGAAATATGCATGAGGTGAAGGCCTTGCCTGCTTTTGGTATGGTGCTTGGGAAAAACTGGGCCTTCAAGCCAGCAAGAGCTCTGTCACTAAGCCACAGCCCTGAAAGTTAATAAAAGTTAGTGGGTAGGATTATTTGTTTCTTTCTCTGCAGTGCCCTGTGTGATTGGGCTCCTGGGAATTGGAGTGGCTCCCCAACCTCTGGAGTCCCTTTCGACTGGTGTTATGTTATGTTATGTTATGTTATGTTATGTTATGTTAGTGGGAACCCCATTTTAGCTGGGGCTTATGGGACTTGGCTAATCCTGTGTTGTGCCCTCAGAGGTGCCTCATGCAGACCCTAGGGACCCCTTAGCAAGGTCCAAGGTCACCTCAGGGGCCTGCCTGTCACTTAATGTAGGGAGAAATTCCTCTGAGGTTTTCCGTGTGCAGAGGTTGCTGCCTGATGTTTTCCAGCTGTTGCTGCTGTCGTGTTTACCTTGAGATGTTGTCAGGAAGACAACCTGAAGGGTACCACAAGACCTCTGCAAATGGCTGACCCAGGTCAGATGGGCAGTAGACCAGGCAGTCAGAGCAGGGTGGAAACTCAGACGACCTGGCTGTGGGATGAGCTGGTGGCAGCTCTGCCCTTCCTTACAGTGGCAGCACACTGGGAGAGCAGGTCCTTCCTCACCCCCCAGCTCCTGGTTCAGGATTCAGGGAAGGCTCTAGTAGCATGGGTGGGGTGCAGCCTACCACTCTGTTTTCTTCCAAGGGACGAAGTCTGTTCTGCTGGGTGCAGCCTTATCAGAAAGGTTTCCTGCAGGCTGTCATCTACTGGCAGACCCGTACGCAAACACATTTTCGCATTCCACTTTAATGCTCCGAGGGGCAGAGTTTCTCTGAGGTTACACATTCCTCTAGCATGATGCTGTCCTGAGTCTGCAGGATACACAGGGCAATCGTCCCTCTGTGTGCAGGGGTTCCATGGGTGGAGGTGGGAGGAAGCCCAAGGCTGGTGTCTATCTGGACTGAAGGAGATGCTCAAACAGGAGTCCTCTGTGCAGAGAGGTCAGATACTTCCTCCCACAGGATTTAGGGCTTTCTGGAGTATCTCCAGGTAGGATGCTTTGAACTGAGGGAAACTGCCAGAGAGTAGCTGGCAGTTGTTGCCTGCTGGAAGGGTGTGTGTGTTACAGAAGAACCCAAAAGTTTCCGTTCCAACCACTTGAGAATGAACTTGGGCAACTCATCTTACCTGCAAGTCTCTGTTTCCTTGTTTGTGACAGTGGGCAAAGATATGCAGTAGAGCCAATGTGATTGTCTTTTAATGTTTAAGATTACAGTTATGTGTGTATACATGTGAATGTATATGTGTGAGTGTGTATAAGTGTGAGTATGTGTGAGACTGTATGACTCTGTGTGAATGAGCATGAGTGAGAGTGTGTGTGTCTGTATGTGTGTGAGAGAATGTATGTGTGTTTGAAAGTATGTCTGTGTGTGTCAGTGTGAATGTATATGTATGTAACAATGTATGTATGAGAGTATGAATATGACTGTCTGCATGCATGTGCGTGAGAGTGTGCATGTATAAATGTATATGATCTGTGAGTGTATCTGAGTGGGCATGGTGTATGTATGTGTGTAGTGTTTGTGGTTTGTGTAAGTCTGTCTGTATGTGGGAGTACAAGTGTGTATGAATGTGGTGTGTTTTAGTGTATATGTTAGTTTGTGTGTGTACATATTAGCATATGTGTATGTTTGAGTGTATGTCTGAATGTGTATGTGTGTGCATATGTGTGTGTATGTGCTAGTGTGTAAGAGCATGAAGGTATATATGTGCACACGTGTGTGAACCTGTGTGTGTGTGTATGTGGATATCAGATGAGGACTTGCCCCTTCTCTTCCACCATGTGGCTCATGCAGTCTGTGTGAGGTAAAGTTTCGGGTAGCTCAATGGTAAGCATCTTTTCTCACTGAGCCGTCTCACTGGCCTGTCAAGGACACCCTGAAGCATCCTCCTTCCCGCTCTGAGCTCCGGATCCCTCACGATCACCTTGGCTTTTCCCTTCACTTACTAGGGTTCCTCTTTGGTTCATCTCAGGAGCATCTCTAAATTCGTATACTCGAGACCCACCCCAGGCCCATTTCAGAAACTCCTCTGGGGTGCAGATTCTGACACGAGTTGAGAACTGCTACCCTAGGGACATCTAAACAGGCGTTTTGTTTTTTAGGAATTCTGTGGTGGGGAAAGCCTTCATGGAGGGCTCAGGGTTGTACTCTTGACCACTGGGAAAGATTGAGTGCACGGCTCCAAAGCTGGAACGTGGTCTGGAGTTGCCTGGTTGATTGAGCCCCACAACAAGACACCAGCGTGCTCATTCCAAGTCCCTCCTAGAGCAGCACATAGCAACCCCAAGGAAGCTATGCGAAGCCCATTGCTCTCTGGAAATTGGCTCCCAGAGAAGTCCAGCTGTTGGCCTAGTGTGGAAAGAGAGAAAGTGAGAGGATCAAGAGGAGTTGGCTCCAGGCCAGAAGCTGGAAGTTGAGTTGAGTGTAGGGAGGCTGTCCTGTGTGGTTGGGCTTTTGTCTATGCTGTGAGCAGAGGCCTGGCTGAAGCCCTTGTCTCTGGCCCTCATGTATGCCTGAGCTGCTGGGCTGTTACTGTCCCAGACCCAGCTACAGAATTTTACAGCTCCCCGGGAAGGTCTCTGTTATCAAGAAAACTCATCCCCCCCCTTTCTTTTTTCTTCCTTCCTTCCTTCCTTCCTTCCTTCCTTCCTTCCTTCCTTCCTTCCTTCCTTCCTTTCTATTTATCACAGCAAACTGCAGGTTCATGCTAGTCAAGTGTACCACTGAGCTACACTGCCACTCCTGGCACATGAGCTGTAAACAGGGCTTCAGTGTCAATCGGTTTTCACGGAGAGGTTTGCTTTGACTCAAAGTTTCAAAGGTTGGTGTTAACGCTTGGCTGGCTCTGTTGCTTTGGGGCCTGGGTTGAGGCAGCAGATCATGACGGACCATGTGAAGGGCTAAGGTTTTAAGGTCTCTAAGGGCACACTCCGAATGACCTAATTTCCTCCCATTAGGTCCCGCCTCCTCAAGGTTCTACCACAGGCTGGCAATCTAACCTTAGCCACGTGAGCCTTCGGGACAGTCATCTAAGCGGTAGCAGCTTCCAAATTTCTGCCCTTGGAAGTATGGGTCAAGACTCCTTTATAAAGAGTCGTGAGTGCCCTTGCCAATGTCCCATAGGGAAAAAGGTACATAGGTGACTATGGGAGCTCATGGCAGGCGGGGCTTCAGGAATGTTTCCTGAAAAACACAAAGCAAAACAACCCAGAGTTGCACCAGAATAGTATCCCTAAAGAGCTGTGAATGGCAGAACGGAAATTGCTGGTGAAGTAAAAACTCATTTTGAAGTTTGGTTTGTACCTGTATTGAACAGATATTGTGGGGATGGGTTGTCTCCCTGGATGTAAGATATGGAAAAATCAGGTCTGGTGGCACTCAGGAGGCTGAGGCAGGAGGATTGCAAGTTGGGGGCTACTTTTGGCTACACAGCAAGACCCTGTCCAGACCAACCAACCAACCAACCACCCAACCACCAGACCAAAATAAAATAATAAAGAGCAGGGAGGGATGCAGCTTACCAAACTCAATGCTGGATGCAAACAGCTTAGAGGTGGAAGGATTTATTTTGCCCGATGCTTTTGGAGGTCCAGTCCATGGTTGCATAGATCCACGCTCTTGAACAGAACGATTAGCAGGGAGAACGTATGAGAGAGGATGTTAGGGTGGAGCAGTAGGTGTTTAATCCTACTCTAATCGCCCTGGTGGCTGCCACATGCTCCTGCATTCCTTGCTACTCATCCCAGTGTTCAGGGTACACACACACACACACACACACACACACACACACACACATACACACACACACACACACACA